>NC_135585.1:54310677-54572660 GCF_965152235.1 Eretmochelys imbricata
TAGGACTGCGCAGGCAGCCCCCTGGGGGGAGATCAGCTGAGGCTGAAGCTGCCGGGTCATCCATTACCAGGGCCCCTCTGGCCCCAGACGGGAACGGGCTGCTTAGAAACAGCCGGTGCCTGAGTCAGAGCCGGGGAGAGAACCCAGGAGTCCCAGCCCCCCCCCCCCCCCCAACCACTAGCCCCTGCTCCCCTCCCAGAGCTGGGGAGAGAACCCAGGAGTCCCAGCTCCCAGCCCCCCGCTCCAATCACTGGACCCCACTCCCCTCCCAGAGCTGGAGAGAGAACCCAGGAGTCCTGGCTCCCAGCCCCCCCACTCTAACCACTAGCCCCCACTCCCTTCCCAGAGCTGGGGAGAGAACCCAGGAGTCCTGGTCCAACCCCAGGATCCAGGGAGACCAGCTGAGTCAGGGAACAGGACAGTTCCTGGGGGTCCCCTTCCCCTTGCGGGCCCCGTGAACTCATTGGCTGACAAGCTCTGGGCTCCCCTCCCCCCTGCGTGCCAGGGCAGGGACGCTTTAAGAGCCGGCTCCATGCCCGCTCAGCCGGCAGGATAATTTGTGCCTCGGAGGAATTCCTGCCCCATGACTAGGCCCCGCTCCCCCACGGATTATGGCGCCAAGGATATAGGAAAGGGAGTGGGGTCTAGTAGTTGGGGGGGGTGGGGGTGAGCCAGGACTCCTGGGTTCTCTGCCAGCTGTGGGAGGGGAGTGGGGTCTAGTGGTTAGAGCAGGGGGGGCTGGGAGCCAGGACTCCTGGGTTCTCTCCCAGCTCTGGGAGGGGAGTCTCGAGGGGCAGAGCAGTGTCTCGGCGGGGAACAGGTGGCTTGTCCCCCCTCAGTGAAGATTTGTGCCCACCGTCCCCAAAGAGCCAGCTGGGCGCTGGGGATCCCAGGCCCAGGCCGGGGCTGACTCATGGCCTGGGCAGGGATGTTTCTCCGCGGGGGTCATGGGAGCAAACGGGGCGGGAAATCAGACTTTCTCCGCGGGGGTCATGGGAGCAAACGGGGCGGGAAATCAGACTTGGCCTCCGCTGGATGGGCCCTGTGGTGGGGGTCGGGGGGTACCCAGGAGCCCCTGGGTCAGATCAGGTGGGGCAGGGAGTGGGGGGGCCTGGCTGGACCGGCCCATTTCCAGCTGCCAGTTCTGCAGGAGTAGAGTATCTACCTTCCCGCCCTCCCTCCAGCAGCCCCCCCCGGCCCCCCCGGGCATGGCAGCGGGGGGGGGGCTACCTGCCAGCCTCTTCCACGAGGGAATCGACAAGCAGCCCAAAGGCTCTGGCTCGAGGGTGACCCCTGGTGCCAGAGCAGGTAGCGCGGGCCACATTCCCCGGCTTAGTTTTTCAAAGCAAAATTACACTGTGTGGGTCAAACCCCAGACCCCCCTCCCCCACCTGCTGGGATCAGACCCCTGGGTCCATCCAGCCGGTATCCCCCCCTCCCCCACCTGCTGGGATCAGACCCCTGGGTCCATCCAGCCCGGTATCCCCCCTCCCCCACCTGCTGGGATCAGACCCCTGGGTCCATCCAGCCCGGTTCCCCCCTCCCCCACCTGCTGGGATCAGACCCCTGGGTCCATCCAGCCCCGTATCCCCCCCTCCCCCACCTGCTGGATCGGACCCCTGGGTCCATCCAGCCCGGTATCCCCCCTCCCCCACCTGCTGGGATCAGACCCCTGGGTCCATCCAGCCCGGTATCCCCCCTCCCCCACCTGCTGGGATCAGACCCCTGGGTCCATCCAGCCCGGTATCCCCCTCCGCCACCTGCTGGATCGGACCCCTGGGTCCATCCAGCCCCGTATCCCCCCTCCCCCACCTGCTGGGATCAGACCCCTGGGTCCATCAGCCCGGTATCCCCCCCTCCCCCACCTGCTGGGATCAGACCCCTGGGTCCATCCAGCCCGGTATCCCCCCTCCCCCACCTGCTGGGATCAGACCCCTGGGTCCATCCAGCCCGGTATCCCCCCCTCCCCACCTGCTGGATCAGACCCCTGGGTCATCCAGCCCCGTATCCCCCCTCCCCCACCTGCTGGGATCAGACCCCTGGGTCCATCCAGCCCCGTATCCCCCTCCCCCACCTGCTGGGATCAGACCCCTGGGTCCATCCAGCCCCGTATCCCCCCTCCCCCACCTGCTGGGATCAGACCCCTGGGTCCATCCAGCCCGGTATCCCCCCTCCCCACCTGCTGGGATCAGACCCCTGGGTCCATCAGCCCGGTATCCCCCTCCCCCACCTGCTGGGATCAGACCCCTGGGTCCATCCAGCCCGGTATCCCCCCCCGCTGTACCTGCTGCGATGAGACCCCTGGGTCCATCCGGCCCGGTATCCCCCCCTCCCCACCTGCTGGGATCCGACCCCTGGGTCCATCCAGCCCCGTATCCCCCCTCCCCCACCTGCTGGGATCCGACCCCTGGGTCCATCCAGCCCGGTATCCCCCCCTCCCCCACCTGCTGGGATCCGACCCCTGGGTCCATCCAGCCCGGTATCCCCGCTCCCCACCTGCTGGGATCCGACCCCTGGGTCCATCCAGCCCGGTATCCCCGCTCCCCCACCTGCTGGGATCAGACCCCTGGGTCCATCCAGCCCCGTATCCCCCCTCCCCCACCTGCTGGGATCAGACCCCTGGGTCCATCCAGCCCCGTATCCCCCTCCTCCACCTGCTGGGATCAGACCCCTGGGTCCATCCAGCCCGGTATCCCCCCCCCCCGTACCTGCTGCGATGAGACCCCTGGGTCCATCCGGCCCCGTATCCCCCCCTCCCCCACCTGCTGGGATCCGACCCCTGGGTCCATCCAGCCCGGTATCCCCCCCTCCCCACCTGCTGGGATCCGACCCCTGGGTCCATCCAGCCCGGTATCCCCCCTCCCCCACTTGCTGGGATCAGACCCCTGGGTCCATCCGACCCAGTATCCCCCCCCACCCCCACCTGCTGGGATCAGACCCCTGGTTCCATCCGGCCCGGTATCCCCCCCTCCCCCACCTGCTGGGATCAGACCCCTGGGTCCATCCGACCCAGTATCCCCCCCCACCCCCACCTGCTGGGATCAGACCCTGGTTCCATCCGGCCCGGTATCCCCCCCTCCCACCTGCTGGGATCAGACCCCTGGGTCCATCCAGCCCGGTATCCCCCCCTCCCCCACCTGCTGGGATCAGAACCCCGGGTCCATCCGACCCAGTATCCCCCCTCCCCCACCTGCTGCGATCAGACCCCTGGTTCATCCGGCCCGGTATCCCCCCTCCCCCACCTGCTGGGATCAGACCCCTGGGTCCATCCAGCCCGGTATCCCCCCCTCCCCCACCTGCTGGATCAGACCCCTGGTCCATCCAGCCCGGTATCCCCCCCTCCCCCACCTGCTGCGATCAGACCCCTGGGTCCATCCAGCCCGGTATCCCCCCCCACCCCCACCTGCTGGGATCCGACCCCTGGGTCCATCCAGCCCGGTATCCCCGCTCCCCCCACCTGCTGGATCCGACCCCTGGGTCCATCCAGCCCGGTATCCCCCCCTCCCCCACCTGCTGGGATCAGACCCCTGGGTCCATCAGCCCCGTATCCCCCCTCCCCCACCTGCTGGGATCAGACCCCTGGGTCCATCCAGCCCGGTATCCCCCCCCCCCGTACCTGCTGCGATGAGACCCTGGGTCATCCGGCCCGGTATCCCCCCCTCCCCCACCTGCTGGGATCCGACCCCTGGGTCCATCCAGCCCGGTATCCCCCCCTCCCCCACCTGCTGGGATCCGACCCCTGGGTCCATCCAGCCCGGTATCCCCCCCTCCCCCACTTGCTGGGATCAGACCCCTGGGTCATCCGACCAGTATCCCCCCCCCCACCCCACCTGCTGCGATCAGACCCCTGGTTCCATCCGGCCCGGTATCCCCCCTCCCCCACCTGCTGGGATCAGACCCCTGGGTCCATCGACCCAGTATCCCCCCCCCACCCCCACCTGCTGGGATCAGACCCCTGGTTCCATCCGGCCGGTATCCCCCCCTCCCCCACCTGCTGGGATCAGACCCTGGTCCATCCAGCCCGGTATCCCCCCCTCCCCCACCTGCTGGGATCAGACCCCTGGGTCCATCCGACCCAGTATCCCCCCTCCCCACCTGCTGCGATCAGACCCCTGGTTCCATCCGGCCCGGTATCCCCCTCCCCCACCTGCTGGGATCAGAACCCCTGGGTCCATCCAGCCCGGTATCCCCCCTCCCCCACCTGCTGGGATCAGGACCCCTGGGTCCATCCAGCCCGGTATCCCCCCTCCCCCACCTGCTGCGATCAGACCCCTGGGTCCATCAGCCCGGTATCCCCCCCCACCCCCACCTGCTGCGATCAGACCCCTGGTTCCATCAGCCCGGTATCCCCCCCCGTACCTGCTGCGATCAGACCCCTGGGTCCATCCGGCCCAGTATCCCCCACACACACCTGCTGGGATCAGACCCTTGGGTCCATCCGGCCCAGTATCTCCCGCCCCCCCGCGCCACCTGCTGCGATCAGATCCTGGGTCCATCCAGCCCGTATCCCGCCTCAGAGGGTAGCCAGCACTGATAGTTTTATGCTAAGGTCGAGAGCGCCCCTGATGCGGCTGGCCAGTCTGCAATCATGGAATCTATCCTTCCCACCTGCCCCCTCATCTATCCCTGCCCACCCCCACCAACCCTCTCTGTATCGTGGCGTTCACCCCTTCCAGCACATTCACACCCTTCCAGCGCGAGCCATATGCCCCCTTCCTTTTGACACTCCTTTTTGAGTCCACGGCCTCATGCGGCAATGAGTTCCACAGGCCACACACCAGTTATTACGTGCCAATGGCCAATCCGTGAGGGCAGGACAATGACAGGCGAGGCCTGGGCTGTTTCTTATTGGTCAGTCCAAGCTGAATTGGGCGGAGCTAGGGAAGGGCTTAGCTATGCTCATGCAGTTGAATTCAGCCGGTTATTAAAACGCTGTGGTTTATTATTCTCCTGTGTGTTATTGGACATTTTATACATACTCGATCTTATTTCGTGGATGACTTACATTAGTAATGCGTTGCTGAATGATACAATCCACTAATGTTGTAAGATACCACTGCTGGATGGTATTCCCCGTACCTGTTACTACCATGTATTTAATTACTACTAATTCATTTGCTGAGATCGACTGACGACGTGGGATTAACCGACATCCACAGCTGAGACGTACGATGTGAGAACTAGACATTATGGTATTTACACTGCACTCCACCATTTTTAACGTCTCGAGAGTCCATCTTATTACTAAGGGTTCATTAGTGTGCTGCCATTCATGGATGGAGGCCGCTGATGGAAACCAGGCTGTGAGAGGTAGGGAATGCATTCCTATTATAGCATTCCCATGATGACCTTACCCTATTTTCTACATTTGATGTTATTAATTTTATTATATTAAGAGCTTCTGAGGGGAACCATTATAGGACAACTAGGAATTATTATACCATTGCGTTTATGGTGAAAGGTACTAGTTTACGATGCTCTATTTAGAGGGCATCTTAGTAATAAGTGTGAATTATTTTCTTAATAAATTAGTATTAAGACCTACCGGTGAAAAACACTGCACGAATGCTAGATGTTGGGTATTATGAGCATTATTAGTCATTAGCATTCACACTCACTAATTATTTTTGCCTCCTATGAAAAATCTCTCCAATCTCAACCGCCTGGCCTCTGTGTGTGGGGTGGGGGGCTGAATTCAGCTCATGCCCCCATCCCTGTTAATAAACTAAATGTACCCCAGTGACCCTCACCCCCCAAAATACAGATCTAAGTGTGGCTGCAAAATCTCTCCCCCACCTGCCCCCAAAATTTGCCAAAGCAACCCCTTGTGCCCTGGGGGAAGGGGAAGAAAGAACTGAAGTCAGGTCACCTGGGGGAGTGAGAGCACAGTGTGTGAGACGCACTGGAGCCCCAGGCCCCCGTCACAGGGCAGGACCCCTGCTGTGTCCGGCGCTGTACAAAGACAGGATAAAAAGTCCCAGCGAGCCGCCAGTCCACGCCCCAGCCTCCAGTGCTCAGGAGCTACCGGGGAGCTCGTCTCTGCAGGCTGCGGGAGATGTGGAGACGGAAGAGCACAGTGCCCGGGAACCGCAAGGCGCTGTGGCCTGCTAGCTACGTGCCCCACGGTTCAGGGGTGAGTGGGGGTCTGATGGAAGCTGGAAGGGGAGCTGCTCTACGCCAGACTCCCAAGCCAGTCAGCAGAGAGTGGGGGGAGTGAGCACGAAGGGGCTCCCGGGTTGGGAGCGGGTCCTCGGGGATCTGTTACGTGGAGGGACACGGCAGCACCCAGGAGTTTCCAGGGCGCGCCCGGGGTTCAGAGAGGGACCGAGGGGAGCGGGGCGGTGGGTGGGTGAGAGCGAACGGCCACTAGATGGCAGCAGAGGATCAGAAGTGGGGGGGCTCTGAGTACAAAGTCTAGATCCCCACCTCTGCGTGTCCAGCCAGCCCCCCACACCCCTCCTTCTGCTCAGTCAGCCCCCCACTCCTCCTTCTGCCCAGCCAGTCCCCCCCACACCCCTCCCTCTGCCTGTCCAGCCAGCCAGCCCCCCACCCCTCCTTCCCTCCCTGCATCCAGCCCCCCACCCCTCCTTCTGCCCAGCCAGCCCCCCAACACCCCTCCCTCTGCCTGTCCAGCCAGCCAGCCCCCCACCCCTCCTTCCCTTGTTGCATCCAGCCCCCCAACCCTCCTTCTGCCCAGCCAGCCAGCCCCCCACCCCTCCTTCCCTCCCTGCATCCAGCCCCCCACCCCTCCTTCTGCCCATCTATCCAGCTCCTCACACACCCCATCCCTCCCCCCTGCCCAGCCCCCTACACCCCCTCTCCATCCACCCCCTCGGCCTCTCTCTATCCATTCTCCCCCCACCCCCACCCGGGCTAATAACTGGCCCAACACACGTCCCCGAATTGCGTGCTCAGAGGTAGAGAGGGGGGTAAGGGTCCCAGGAACCTGTCACCACGAATACAAAAGGGAAACGGAAATGCCAAATGAGCCCGAACGAAGAGGCCTCGGCTCTCACCCAAGGGCCGTGCTGAGATCACGCCCCTAAGCGGTGGCATCGTCTCCCCCCACGGTGTCCTTTTCCACCCCTCTTCTCTTTCCACTCGTCTCTCCCCCCTTTTGCCTCCTGTCCAAGGAGCGTCTGGTGCAGCCGGCCACGCCTGCACCCTGCTGAGAGCCTGCGTGCAGAGAAGCAACGGAAGCAATGCTCTAAGCAGCCCAACATGGGACGAGTTTGCCAGGTCTCGGCACGGCTGCTCAGACCATGTCCTAGGCCCGCGTTTCTCCAGCCGCCGGGTCGCAAGCGAGAGTCAAAACATAAGAGAACATAAGAACGGCCATGCTGGGTCACACCAAAGGTCCTTCCAGCCCAGCATTCGGTCTCCGACAGTGGCCAATGCCAGGTGCCCCAGAGGGAATGAACATAACAGGGAATCATCAAGTGACCCACCCCCTGTCACCCATTCCCAGCGTCTGGCAAACAGAGGCTAGGGACACCCTCCCTGCCCAGCCTGGCTAATAGTCATCGATGAACATATCCTCCATCTAGTTCTTTTTTGAACCTTGTTATAGTTTTGGCCTTCACAACATCCTCTGGCAAGGAGTTCCACTGGTTGACTGTGCATTGTATGAAGAAATACTGCCTTCTGTTGGTTTTAAACCTGCTGCCTATTCATTTCATTGGGTGACCCCTACTTCTCGTGTGATGAGAAGAAGTAAATAACACTTCCTGATTTACTTTCTCCACACCAGTCATGATTTCATAGACCTCACTCATATCCCCCCTTAGTCGTCTCTTTTCCAAGCTGAAAAGTCCCAGTCTTATTAATCTCTCCTCATACGGCAGCCCCTAATCACACCCCTAATCAGTTGTGTTGCCCTTTTCTGAACCTTTTCCAATTCCGAGACAGAGACAGAAGTTGCGTTTCGGAGGGCTGTTGTTCTCTCTCTCCTCGTGCGTGCGTCTGGCTTGGTTCGTCTGCTAGAAAACGGGCCCGGCCTTTCCCAGCAGCAGCAGGAACAGCCCCAGCCCTGGTCACCTTCTTCTGTGTTCCCCAAGGGCAGTCACGCCCTCCCCCGAACCCCAACACTGCAGAACAGGGGGGCTTTCCAGCTCCAACCTCCCCCGGCGAGTTCCGGGGAACAAAACCCGGTGGGTAACAGGACAGCCTCATTTGGTGCTGCACATTGCCAAGGCTTGAACCGTTTTCCCTTCTTCTCTGGAGCGTCGACAAGAAGTTAACAAAAATGCCAGGTGTTTGCCATCGCGCCGAGACGGCGAAAGTCTCTGCTACCAACCCCCGAAGCTTGTCCGGCACCGGATCGGCAGGAGTTCAGTTACGGGGGCATTTCTGAGCCCCCTATATTCCATCTAAAATACATACAACAAACCTTTTCTATCCAGCTATCTTCCATCCCTCTCTCCATCCCCACATATTGCCCCCCCTTCCCATCCACTCCTCCCACACTCCTTCCTATCGCCCTCCCTTCCCCTCCATCCATCGCCCCCACACATCCCCAACTTCCCCCATCCATCCCCCTCACACCCCTTCCCATCCATTCATCGCTCCCACACACCCCCTTCCCACCCATCCCTGCCCCACACATCCCCACCTTCCCACCCATCCATCCTCCCACACCTTCCCATCACCCCCACCTTCCCACCCATCTGTTCCCCCCACTCCCCTTCCCATCACCCCCACCTTCCCACCCATCCATCCCCCCACACACACCCCTTCCCACCCATCCGTCCCCCACACACCTCTTCCCATCGCCCCCTTTCCCACCCATCCCTGCCCCACACATCCCCACCTTCCCACGCATCCATTCCCCCCACACCTTCCCATCACCGCCACCTTCCCACCCATCTGTTCCCCCCACACCCCTTCTCATCACCCCCACCTTCCCACCCATCCATCCCCCCCACACCCCTTCCCACCCATCCCTGCCCCACACATCCCCACCTTCCCACGCATCCATCCCTGCCCCACACATCCCCACCTTCCCCTCCATCCATCCCCCACCCCCCAGTCTAATATCCATCCGCCCGCCCCTCTCCCCCTGCCCTGGTCCCCAGCGGGCTGCTCTCTCTATGGGGTGTCACGTCCCATTGCATTTCCCCACTTCCCACGCACCGACCAGCCCAGCTCCTGCCAGAGCCCGGGGCAGGGGGGGCGGAGCCCCTCCAGCCGCGGGTCCCCCAATCACAGCCTGCCCCCTCCTGCCGACCAATCAGGAGGCCGGGGCAGCCAGCCAATGGGAGGAGAAGGTCCTGCCTGCTGTTGGCGCTCGCGCCCTCCCGGCATGCTGGGCGGCGCGGACCGCCATGGAGCCGGCTCGTGGGGCGCCCCGGCGGGGGGCCGGGAGGATCCGCCGGCATCCTGGCCCCGGGCAGGGGGCCCCGGCTCGGGCGGGGGCGGACCTGGCAGCGGGGAGCCGGGGGACGGGGACGGGGACGGGAGCGGGGTGGGAGCTAGATTCGGATTGTGCTAGGCGCTGCACAGGCGCACAACGAGGCGACCCCCCGCCCTGGCCGGCGCCGGGACTCGTCCTGGTTCCAGGTGAGCGCTCCCGCCCCGAGTCAGGGCTCCAGGCAGAGGGTCCCAGTGCGGATAAGTGTGTGTGTTGTGTGTTGTGCAGTGCACGAGGCGGGGGGGGGGGGCGGAGATAAGGCCCTGTCCCCAGCCTCCGGTCTTGCACGCACGTGGCTGGCTGTGTGTGGTGTGAACAGGGGTGCAGGTTTGTGTCAGATTGCGCTGCGTACAAAGACAGTGCTGGGTGGGGGTGGTGAACGCACAACTGCACACACCCACACAGGCAGCTGGGTCGCACTTTGCTGGCAGACTAGGTAAGGTCTCCTCAGCGACGTGTGTTGCGGGTGGGCCTGGTTCAGCCATTCAGATGAAGGGGTGTGTTGACTCCCCACAATTGTGCGTTTTAGCGCAACCAGGGCGGAGAAATCCCTGCAGGGCCGGGGGGTCAGGGTTGCGGTGGTGCGTAGAGGTGCGAGGCTAGGATTGTGTGTGGGGCTGTCAGATCCGCATGGGGCTGTGGTTAGGGGTGAGTGGGTTGTGTTGGCAGGGGCGGAGAAGTGTGCGTGTCCTTGGGCTTAGGGATGGGTTTGTGCGTATGCAGGTGTGTTGTGCGGCTGCCGTATGTATGGTATGTCTGATTGTGTATTGCGCATCCATACGTGGACATGTCTCTGGTTGTATATATGAATGGCTGCAGGTTACGGCTGTGAGGTGTTGTGTACACACGTCTGTATTTGTGGGCGCTGTGTCCGTGGTCGTGTGCTGTGGGTCGGGACCCCTGTGTCGCTGTAGTTGGTGGTGGGTTGTGCAGGAGGGTGAGGGGATGTGTGTGAGCAGTGGGGTTGTGGGCGCGGATCAGGGTGTTGTCTCTGGGCTGGGGCTGTGTGCAGATGTTTACAGACAGGGGTGTGTGTGAGTGTGAGTGAGGCCATCTGGGTAAGTGCTCCTGGTTGTGTGTGTGTGAAAGAGAGAGACACACCGGGACAGGGATGCCCCATGGGGTGTGCTCTGGGATAAGCCCCTCTCACCTCAACCCGCCCGCACTGTCCCATGTGCTCACTGGGGGCCAAAGGGCAGTGACGGGGTCCCCGAGGGCTGGGGGTCCCCGCGGGCTGGGGGTGCCTCTGGTATACATTACCCCCCCCAGCTCTGCCGGTGCCCCCCGACCCACAGCCCCCTGCTAGCCCAGCCCTGGGCTTCTCCGCCCCCCCCCCCATCCCCCCCGCAGCTCCTCTCTGTAATTAACCATAGAGAAACTAATCACTTTTCTCACACACACCCCCCATCCGGTTCCCCCAGGATCCCGCCCCGGAGCCGGGACCCAGCGATCTCCCGCTCATCCAGCCGAGGGGCCGGCCGGAGACACCTGCCATCGCCAGCGGCCGGCTCCACACGGGTCTATACCCCAAGGCAGTGGGGTCTAGTGGTGAGAACGGGGCGGGGGGGGGCTGGGAGCCAGGACTCCTGGGTTCTCTCCCTGGCTCTGGGAGGGGAGTCAGGGTACAGGCAGGGGTGCGCCAGGACTCCTGGGTTCCGTTTTCACCCAGTGTCCTTGAACGTTCTGACTTCCGGTGGCTGGGAATTGCGGGCCGCCTGTCTCTCACCGAGGTGAGGGTGACCAAAGGGTTAATCCCCAGCTTTCCCGTGGCATGCTGGGAGTTGTAGTTCTCAGGGAGTGAGACTGAGGGGTTTCTCATTCAGTTCCACCCCCCTGCGGCGCTGGGGTCCCCTTCCCTGTCCTCCTTGGATCCCTTTCCCTATCCTGGTCTCTGATCCCCTAGGGGCGAGCGGCCTGCACTGCCCTCCCGGACACCTGGGTCCCATCTCGGTCTCCATGCCCCGGGGGATGGGGCAGGAACCCATGCAGGAGCCTCCCACAAAGGCGTGCTCATACTCTGCACCGTGTGGGCACGTAAGAACCGGAGGCAAAGCACTGAAAGTAACGAGTGACGGGACAGCTGCTTCCTGTGTTGGTCCTGTATCTTCACTTCCTACACTTCCCCTGCAAGGCCCGGCTGGCTCAGGGGGTGGGGAATTGGGGCATGGGGCCTCGCCCTATTTGTACCCCTTTTATTCAGCATGTCTCCCCTTTTCTGCAGCAGGCTCGCTGACGTCTCTGCAGGGTGCCCTCGGCAAGGAGTTCCCATGATGACGAGGCACTGCGTTCCAGGGAAAGCGATTCCTCGCGCCAAACCTGCATGGTGCCAGCCTGCTTCGCAAGGGGTGGGGGCGGGGGTCACTCACCCTGCTGCTGAAATGCAGCCACCTCTGGGGTGGAACGCAGCGGAGAGGACGTTGCCGCAGACCCTGCTGCATGGGTGTTGAACTCCCAGGAAGCAGACGGCGCAGTAGGAATACGAGAGCAGCATTGGTCGCCGGTTCACAGCGGCGAGCAACTTTGTCTGGTATGTTAAACCAAGGCAAGGGGTAGCTAAAACTTTGTGACCTTGAAATGCATGCTGCTCCGGACTGGGGTGGGGCAGGGGATGCTGCCGCGGTCGCGCACGGTGCCCTCCCATGAAGGCGTGCCTGGACCCCCCGTGTTCGGGTGCGTAAGAACCGGAGGCAGATGAACCGGAATGAAGAGTTACCGACGGGGTAGCCGCAGTCGGAGCGGTTCAGGTGTCTTTATTCCAACACATCCAGGACTGGGGACTGGCCGGCTCAGGAGGGTGGGGAAATGGGGCATGGGCCCTTTCCCCTCTAGGGGGCACTGGCTCGGACCCCCAGGCAGGGGACTGGCTGGCTCGGGGGAATGGAATCTGTTCAGTAACACTTAGGGCACCCCTGCCCGCGCTGCTTACCGGGGATCCGATCCTTCCCAGCCCCCATAGCAGAGCAAAGTTGCTGCCTCTGGGGCTCCTCCCGGGCACCCCCATAACGCTGTTGCATCCAGCCCCCCTCCACCAGGGCAAAGCCAGGGGTCTGCAGGGCTCTTTCCCCCCCCCCCCGCCACTAACACACCTGCCTTCTCTCCTAGGCTCTCTGGACCCAGCTGGCAAGAGCCTAGGGAGACCCGGAGGCCAGCTGCAGTTCTGCCACCAGGAGCCGGAGACAGCCAGGAACGAATGGCTGGGGGGGGGAAGGTGCAATAAAAGCCCTGACCACTGGGTGGTGCCCTCATTCTGTGCACAGGTCAGCTCCCCCTGCCCACCCCCGCCCAGCCCAATTCCCCCCATATACACAGTCAACCCCCCTCCACGCAGGTCTCCGTTACAGCCACATTCCTCTCAAACCCCTCCTCATGTATGGGGGACCAGTAGGGCCCTCTGCCTCAGTTTCCCCTCTAAAATGGGGATAATGTCTCTACCCTCCCTAGTAAAGTGCTGTGAGAGCTGATGAAGGGCACTGGATCGGAGTGTGGGATCCTCCCCGCAATCTCCTGTCCACACAGACCCTTCACGGGGGACAGGACCGTGTTGATCAGTGCAGCATTGGGCGCCTTCCTAGCCCTGGCCACCTAGTCCTGTGCCCACCTGAGCCCCTGCCTGGCCTCACCCAGGCTACTCTGCAGTGCCCCCAGCACCGCCGGGCATTCCCCACAGGCTCCTGGTCCCAGCCCAGCTGTACATCCAGCCGGCTCAGTTTCTTCTCCTTCCCTTCGCCCCCCTCCAGGTGGTTGGCGCCTCCCTCCTGCTGGCTACAACCTGTACCCCAGCTGCCATCTCCTGGGCATGGGGGTGGGCCTAGATCTCCCCACAGGGGGCCAGAGTAGCCACTGGGCCAGTTGTAACAAGAGCAATGTTATAGTGGGTATGGCAACACCCATTGTTTCATGTTCTCTGTGTCTATAGATCTTCTTACTGTATTTTCCACTGCATATATCTGATGAAGTGGGTTTTAGCCCACAAAAGTTTATGCCCAAATAAATTCGTTAGTCTCTAAGGTGCCACAAGTACTCCTCAGTTTTTTTTTTTGCTGAACATTGAAGCTGTCGATCCAAGCTGGGCTGTATTGGGTGCAATATGGGACATGGCAAGAGGAGACAGGGCCAGCTGCGCCCATTCTCCTTTTATCCCATTCTCTCAAGGCCGAGGACTTCATGGTCACCCCTCTGTAAGATCAAGCTGGAGGTTTATTGCTTCTTCCATGGAAACTGGTGGTGTTTGAGGCTCATGGGAACTCACTCCCATGTTTACAAAGCTCTGACACGTGAACCGGGCACTCCCGCAGGTGTGTTAATTTCTTGCCAGGAATCAACATGAATGGATTCAGTGGTTAATGATTGCTGAGCCTTTTGGAGAAAGCGCTAGGCAAGATTAACTGGTTACAGTGAGTGAAAGTGGGAGTCAGGACACCTGAGTTCTGTTCCCAGCTCTGGGAAAAAAGTGGGGTCCAGCGGGTTAGATCAGGGGAAACTGTTAAGATGGGAGGCTGTATCCTGGAAAGCCGTGACGCTCTAAAGAAGCCAACCGAGCATGAATTCCCAATGCAGTGCTGTGGCTAAGAGCCCTGATGCAAAAGCAGGGGAATCCCGGAGTAGGGGGGTGGTGTTACCTCTGTATAGGACATTAGACCGGCCATTACTGGATACGGTGTCCTGGTCTGGTATCTGCCTTTCAAAAGGGACATTTGATAAATTGGAAAGAGTTAAGAGAAGAGCCGGAAAAGGTCTGGAAAACCTGTCATACAGAGAGAAACCAAAGGAGTTTAATCTCTTTCGCTCATGGAGGAGAAGGTTAATAGGTGATCTATTAGTACCTACGCAGGGAGATGTCTGATAGCAGAGCACAAAGGCTGAACGAGATCCAAGGGCTGGAGACTGAAGCTAGACAAATTCAGCTTAGAAATAAGTTGAACATTTGCAGGGTAATTAAGAGTGGGAACAATTTCCCTAGGGAGGTGATGGGAAGTTGCTGGATTTGAACACAGGCTGAGATTCTCTGGCCTGGGCCAGGCGGGAGGTCAGAGGAGATGACCGTTCCGATCCCTTGCGAACTTAAACAAGAATGAATTCAGGAATCCTGGCTGCACCCTCCACCCTCCCACCCAGTGCCTTTCACCGCCAACCAGATGACCGTGTGATGGGACGTGGAGAGAGCAGGGAAGGGGGGCGGGAAGTGTGAATATGCCAAGTCATCTCATAGGACTCGGGTTGCAAGCACATAATTTTCGCTGCTTCTTCAAGCAGCTCTGCGTATTCCCACGTGTGGGTAGTTTGCCCGTGCCGTGCTGAATAACTTCACAGGTGGGAGTGGAGTCCAAATCCAGGTCGGATTGTAACCCTGCTCTCTCACATTTTGGCATCCATTCCAGAAGCAAGATCCAGCTTGTGACGGCGAGTCCCTGTGTGCCCTTAGGTCCGTGTAGCAGCCTTGCAAATTTTCCTACTAGCAAGTTTCAGTGAAGCACAAGATGTTGCTTACATCACTCTCGTCAAATGAGACCACACAACCGGCAGCGCTAACGTGTAACGCTGCCCCTCGCTTCGTTTAACCCACCTAGAAATAGTCTGCATAGGCACATTATGACCCTGCTAATTTTAAGCATAAGAAAAAACGTCTAGATGACATCCCCAAACTTGTAGCTGTATCTAAGTAGCAAGCAAGAGCTGCCTAGCATCTAAAGACTCCTCTTTATTACATGACCTTTCGGAAGGAAAGCCTGTAATTTCATTGTCTGATTGCTATGGAACTCAGACGCTATTTTACTGGTAAAAACTTGGGATCGGGTCCAAGAGCCACCTTATCTCGGTGAACCTTCATAAACGGCGGGTCAGCCATTGCCACACACAATCCCCTAACTTTCAGCTGACCTAATCGCACTAAGGAACACTGCTTTAGTTAATGCATAAATAAGATAAAGAACAAGCCACCGTGGATTCAAAGGGTGATCACATATATCTAGATAAACATGAAACCGGATCTCTTAGAGGATACATGTTAAATAACCCCTCCATAAACCTTGTAACAGTAGCATGTACAAACAGGGCTATGCCGTCAACCAAAACAAGGTAAGCCGAAATAGCAGCCGGCTGAACTTTTACAGGAGAATTAGACAATCCTGCAGACTTTAAGTATATTAAATATTCCAAAATACAGGCTATGGAAGCTGCCATTGGAGAGTTAGATTTTTCCTCATCCAAGCAACTAACGTGGGCCATTTTAACTAGTGAACAGATTTTTAGAATTAAGCAGAACATTCTGAACACAGGAAGGCCATGACCGGGCAAGACTGCCAAAGTCAGATGACCCAAGATATCTGATAAAGCAACTGCAGATCTGGATGCAAAATCCTGCTTTGTTGCTGTGACAAAATATCTGGAGAGACAAGGTTGGGGAGGTGATATCTTTTACGGGACCAACTGCTGTGGGTGAAAGAGACAAGCTTTCAAGCCACACAGAGGAACATGCGTGTACCGTCCATGGGACGGCTGAAGCAGGTCTGCGTACCACAGCTGTCTCGGCCAAGTTGAAACAATCAATATAATTTTAGCCTTGTCCTGACAAATCTTCTTTACCACTTTCTGAATCAATGGAAGTGGGGGACAAGCATACCTCAGGTCTTTTCCTCACTGTAGAAGGAGCATCTACATTGACGGTCCAACCCAGCTCTTGAACAGAAGAGAGGACACTTTTTGTTGATTTCCGTTACAAACAGGTCTACACGGGGTTGACCCCCCCCCCCCCGGGAATATCTGTCTTGAACTACCTGATCCTTCAGTGACCACTCATGAATTTGAGAATTGTCCCTGCTGAAATGATCTGCCAGCACATGGGTTTCCCCTGCTAAATGCAGGATCCACCGGGTAGATCCCATGAAGAATGCACCAATCCCATAAACCTGCCCACTTCAGCACACAACTGGAGTGAGCGAGCTCTGCCTTGTTTGTGCCCGTGATGAGTAGCAGGTGAATTGTCCATTACCACCTTCCCTTGTGCCTGACAGAGGAACGCTCTGAGACCCAAACAAGTGGCCCTTAATTCCAGCACATTGTTGTGTGTTTTCTTGCAAAGCCCAGTGACCCTAGATCGTACACTGAACAAAATGAGTTTCTGTCCAGCGTAGGAAGTGTCTTGCGTTATCATCACTGATGGCAAAGGCGGATTGAACAGAACACGCCTGAGAACACTTGACCTGTTCTTCCACCATCTCAGGGAACCCAGAACATCCTGAGTGACGGTGATGTACATATGAGGGCTGTCCTGACTGGGTGTGTAAACGCAAGACATCCAATCCTGGGTGGGCTGCATTTGTGAAATCACTTCTAGTTTTAACCTGTCCGTCGGAAGAAAAACCCTCCCTGTACTGAGTCCAGTATGGAACCTAGCAAGGGAATTCTCTGAGTTGGGCAGAGATTTGACTTCTTGACCCCGATCTGACAAGTGGAATAACAGAACCTCATGTATAAGCTGCTTTCAGCAGCTAATCATCCAAATATGAGAAACAGAAATACCTGGCTACCATGGAAAGGCACTCTGGTGCTGTTAGCAGGCTGACCAGGAACACCTTGTATTGGAAATAGCCCCCTGCCATCGTGACATACAGTGTTCCTATGACTATGCTGGACAGCAATATGAAAGTATGCATCCTTTAAATGGAGAGTGGTGAAGCAATCCACACCTGTACATGAGGAATATATACAGGCGAGGGGTCCTAAACTGGGATTTTTGAATGTACCTGTTCAAATTTGTTAAACCTAAAATTGGACATACGCCCGCCCCTTTTTTTTTCTGTATCAGAAAATATCTTGAATAAAACTCCTAACCCCAAAATGTTAGGCTATCTCCTAGAGCGCTCCTACTTGGAGCAACTTGTTAACTTCCACAAATAAAATCACCTTGTGGGAAGGGTCCCTGAAAAGAGAAGGGTAGAGGGAATTGGAAGGGGACAGTTTTTCAAACTGAATAGCATAGCCCTTTTCTATCATTTCTACTATCCAAACATCCAAGGTAATCGACCTCCACTTGTGGATAAATTGGGCTAGCCCGTCTCCAAATAGCAAAGGACTGATCCTTGCTGATTGGTCCATGTCTCTTGATTCTCACATCAAATCTGAGGCCTGGGGTTAGCTGAAGATGAAGAAGAGGGAGCTGGTTGTTTCATCTACACCTGACAGACCTCTTCTTATCCCGAGTCTGAAATGACAATGGAGGTTGCTAATGCCTCTGGCTACAGGAAGAATAAGACGACGAGGACTGTGGGAAATACTCTGTCTGGTACCTAAAATATGGAGTGGGAGGTCGCTCCGTGGTGGAGGGCTACAGACCCAGAGAGCGAGTAGTAGATCTAGTTTCCTTCAGTTTTTACAAGAGCTTGTCTGTCTTGGTACCGAAAAGACCATTCCCTTCAAAGGGGAGGACTTCTACCTTAACGTCAGTGACCACAGCCGAGGAAGATGACTGGAGTCAAATGGGCCTCCTCAAAGAGGCTGCTAATGGCAGAGCTTTGGCTGAAGAGTCTGGAGCATCGAATGATGCCAAGCAGGCGGGCTTTGCCCCATTCTGTCAGAAGAGCACTGGACAGTTTTCCTTTTTCCTCTGGCAGTTCTTGCACAAAACATGCCATTTCCCACCCCACCCCCCACAGGTGGATATGGTAGAGTGCCATCACGGCCTGGAAGTTAGCCACTCTAATTCCCAGAGAAGAGGACAAGAACACCTTTCTCCCGAGTGCGTCCATCTTCCTGTCCTCTCTATCCACAGGGGTGGAGTGACCTCGCCCAGATCTGAGCTGTTACTGGCTGCAGCCACACCAGCGAATTTGGTACAGGATGGGTGTGGAAATGAGAGAAGCTTTCCCGTGGAACCGGATACTGTTTTTCCGCTTTCTTAGAAAGGGGCCGACAGGAAGCAGGCTTAGCAGGAACCAACTTCCTATTCATGGAGGTAGCTCCAAGAATGTCCAGTGCCAGATGGGAGGTTTCCTCCACAGCTACCGAAGGTGAGTTTGATGTGGCCACCATGTGATCCGCAAGGGCCCAGAACTCCAGAGCACCCTCAGACGGGGAGGATGCTGAAGTCACACCTCCATGCTCATAAGTCGACAAATCCAGGTCCTGTTCAAAAAGGAGAGCCATCTCTTCCTCTTCTTCGGAAAGTGTCTCAGGTACCTTGGTCTGACCCACCCACAGATCCAGGGGAACCAGACTCGAGGATTGTTCGGGCACCGGATCCTCAACAGAGCAAACTTCACCTCTCCATCAATGAGAAACAAAATCCCCACGCCTCAGAGTGCATGGAGCTGAGAAGCTGGGCAAGAGAGATGAATATTCAGTTCTCAGGGTTGACACAGGATCTGAAATAAATGCCCCTTTGTGGATAGGTTTGGCGCGTTACACTTCAGTTATGAATTTTGGGAGTCTGGCACTTCTTTAATATTTGTCTAGCAGAATGTGAGGGGACCCTCTTTCCTTCTCTCTCTCCCCCAACCATGCCATAAACCAGAACACTGCCCCCTCCTGTGATCTCGATATGCCACGGACGGTCTTTGCAACTAGATCTACCCACCTCCGACCCCACCTATCGCCCTTCAGGCTTGGACAGCCAAACCTCATATGGTGACTGGGCTGTCTGAGGAGGCAGGACCTGTAACTTAGTCTGGAAACTCTTTGGGGCAGGACCATCTCTCCGTGCTGTGTTTGTACAGCGCCTAGCACACTGGGGTCCTGGTCTGTGACTGGGGCCCCATTAATGCTACTGCATTACAAGTAATTAAATAATGTTATGCGTTTCTGGGTCCAATCACCAGCTCTGAGAGGGGAGTCTAGTGGGTAAGAATGGCGGGGGCGGTACACAACACACAATCACAGCCATAACCTACAGCTCTGGCAGGAAAGTCTAGTGGGTAAGAATGGCGGGGCGGGGAGCGAGACTGGAAATCAGGAATTCCGGATTTCATTCCTGGTTCTAGAAGGGGAGTAGGATCTAGTGGGTTAGAGCCGGGGGGAGGCAAGGAGTCAGGACTCCTGGGTTCTATCCCCAGCTGTGGGAGAAGAAGCGGGGGCTCTAGTGGGCTAGAGTGGGGGTGAGGGCGTGGAAGCCAGGACGCCCGAATTCTACCGCCAGCTCAGAGAGAAGAGCATGAAGAAAGGGGGTGCTGAATACTGGTTTCTGGGGCACCAGGTCACTTATCCAGCAGGGATGCAGAAGGAAATGGCAGTTTGCAAGATGGGGCAATGCTGGGTCAATGTCACTGGCCTGACGTCCTGGTGAGTTTCACTAGCTCAGCCGGCTGCCTGAGGAAAGGGGCGGAAAGAGTCACAGACCCAGAGCAGGACCGGTGGTGTTTGCCAAGCTGCCTGGGAGAGGCCCTGCGAAGAGGGCCATATGGCCAGCCTGGGGAAATACGGAGTCACACCCAGGATGTAACTCTAATCGCTGGGGCTATGAGCAGCAGCTGTTCGTCCCTGGAACCATATGGGCGAGGAAGGACTGTCAGGGGTGGGGTGTGCGTGTGTAAAACTAGAAATGGGGAAGTCTCGTCTAGAGATCAGTACTGACAGCACAAAAGAAGGGTTTGGGGCTCAGGACTCCTGGGTTCCGTGAAGGAGAATCCTGTACCCTGTTGGAACTGCATTTTAGGGTGGCAGGAAGGAACCACCCCAGCTGGAATTCACCCAGGGAGGTGGACGGTTCGCACCCATGCGCTGGACAGGTGATCAAAGGTGTTTCCCTACCTGTAAGGTCACTGGATGCTGGGATTTCATGCAGAGATGCTAACCCACCAGTAGACTGTGCTCTCGCTCAACAGAGCCCTGTATAAATACCTCCACGACGTGGCACTGGGTTCAGTTACCAAAGGGACGAGGTTCGCTGTGAACAGAAAGGTAAGAGCGGGGGGAAGTTATCTGAAAGTCTTTAGGGTGGGGACTTGTCTTTTTGTTCTGTGTATGTACAGCGCCTCCCACAAGGGGTCCTGGTCTCGAACTGGGCACCACGTAATGCAAATGAATAAATAACAATATTTCAGTGCACTTTTGTGGTGGGGACATGGAGAGTTTAGGGGAAAGACTAATGCATGGAGGCACTGTGCAGAGCGAGCTGGGGCAGAAAGAGACCAGAATCTATGGACCATGGGTCCGATCCAGGGCAGCAGAGATGGGGGCAGATACCAGGCTAGCTGGGCCCACTGCTCCAATCCAGGGCAGCAGGGGTTGGAGGATACAGGACTGGTGGGTTCATAGCAGGCTATCGGTGGTCTGATCTGGGGCAGGAATGCCGCAAGAACAGTTGTCCAGACAGACCAGTGGCTTGATTCGGGATGATGAATTCAATTGTCAGATTCGCATCTCAGTTATAATACTGTAAACCCAGAGCAGGTCCACCGAAGTCAGTGGGGTCACTCTGGTCTCTAAGATGGCCCTGACTTCATTGGTGACAGTGGGGTCACTCCAGATTTAGACCGGAGCACTGAGATCAGAATCTCACCTTGACTCCGTTGACCCCACTGGGGTCCCTCTGGGTTTACATCAGAGTCACTGAGACCCCATTGACTTCGGGGGAGCTACACGGATTCCCAATAGCTGGAGAGCTAGTTTTCGGAAGTGCTGAACACCCACAGCGGCTCTGCACCTCCTGGTTTTCCAACACTTGATTTGTGGCATTAAAACACCCAGATGCAGGAAGCACACAACGATCATAAGGAACTAATTCCCGTTGCAATACTTTTCTGTGTGGGAATTCAGACTTAGCTGTGGAGAGGCGGCCAGTGCTGCATGATGCATGGGTCGGGTGGTCTGCGAACCAAGGGGGAGAAAAGAAATTCTGTGGCTCTGTCTCTTGTCCATGGTACTGAAAGTTCTTTCCTTCGTGCAGATCGCATGTCCCCTGTCTCTGGCTCGCTCAGCATGGCTTTTTTGACCTATGACCAACAACGTATGATCGCCAGGGGAATGAAGTCTCTGGTGTCTCTGGCCGACAAGCTGAGCTCTTCCAGTGAAAAAGCACGTGATCAGGAGATACAGAAAGATGCCCACCGCGCCTGGGAGGAAATGAAAGCTGTGGAGAGCCAGCTGGAAATCCAGAAGCAAACCACTGATTCCCAGTACGTGGGCCTGATGGACAAGAAATCAGATCTGAACAATGAAATGAATAAAAGAAAATTAAGCCAGGATCTATTACAAATCCAGCGGAAATATCATGAGAAAACCAATGAGCATGCCCAAGAAATGGTGACAAGAGCACAGAAGCACCTGAGCAAGCTCTCTGAGTTGCAGGAGAAGGTGAGGCAAGAGGAGAAGTGGCATAAAATTGCCAGGAATATCGCCCTGCTGTTCATGCCTCTTTCCACTCTCATGGGTAGGTATCAGCCCAGGCTGCTCCATCACACACGGTTCAGCCGGTCACCAGCGCTCTCTCGTGCGCCTGCTGGAAGGTCAGTTGTGTCATCAGCTCTGAGGCAATTGTAACCCCCTGGGAAGATGGAACTAGCTGGCTTGGTGGGGCAGGGAATAGGACACGCGGCCTTTCCTCTCTCAGGTTACCTGCTTTTGGTGCATCTTTGCAGTTGCTCCATCTACTCTTTCATTTGCAACCTGAGCGGAGGCCGGGACTGAACTGGCCCGGAGAGCACGCTGTCCTGAGGCTACTAGAGTGGGCCCCTCCAGGTCAGGGAAGGCCCATTGATGGGGGCTTTGGGGCGGAGGGAGGAAGCAGGGGACTGTTCTGATGTGCGGCGGAAAGTGGGGAACTCACAGAGAATCAGCCCACGGAGGGGATCGAAGCCGTGAGCCTCTGCTGTCTGAACTAAAAGACACAGCTCCATTAGTCGCAGCTAGAGCAGGTCTGATTTTTTTTTTCCTTGTGAAAATGTCAAATTAAACAGCAAAAAAAAAAAAAAAAAAAAATACATTTTTGTCAAAATATGCCACAGAAATTCAAAAACCGACAGCTGAAGTATTGTGATTGTGAAATGCTGAACCAGTGCCCCATGGGAGCTGTGGTTCAGGGGCCTAATGCTCCCCTTCACCTCTATAGATTGCTCCCTCGTCAGAGCACATCTCCCAGGATGCATATCAGTGTTTCCCTTTGGTGAGGGGTGGGGTTGCCTCGTGGAGTCCTCTCCCAGAGTGCATCATGGGAGACTGAGTCTGGCCATGGTGCCAACCCCATTGAAGTGAATGGGAACACAAGGCACAAACTGCAATTCCCATGAGGGACCAGTATTGCTCAACCTAGCCATAAATGATCTAGAAAAAGGGGCGAAGAGCAAGGTGGCAAAATTGGCAGATGATACAAAACTACTTAAGATAGTTAAGTCCAAAACAGACTCCAAAAAGCTACAAAGGGATCTCACCAAACTGGGTGACTGGGCAACCAAATGGCAGATGAAATTCAATGTTGATAAATGCAAAGTCATGCACATTGGAAAACGTAATCCCAACTAGACATATAAAATGATGGGGTCTAAATTAGCTGTTACCACTCAAGAGAGAAACCTTGGCGTCATTGTGGAGAGTTCTCTGAAAACATCCACTCAATGGGCAGCGAGAGTCAAAGAAGCAAACAGAATGCTGGGAATCATTAGGAAAGGGATAGAGAATAAGACAGAAAACATCATATTGTCTCTATATAAATCCATGGTTCGCTCACATCTTGAATACGGCAGGCAGATGTGGTCGCCCCATCTCGAAAAAGATCTAGTGGACTTGGAAAAGGTTCAGAAAAGGGGAACAATAATGATTAGGGGTATGGAACGGCTGCTGTATGAGGAGAGATTAATAAAACTGGGACTTTTCAGCTTGGAAAACAGACAATTAAGGGTGGATAGGATAGAGGTCTATAAAATCATGACTGGTGTGGAGAAAGTGAATAAGGAAGTGTTGTTTACTCCTTCTCATCACACAAGAACCAGGGGTCACCCAATGAAATTAATAGGCAGCAGGTTTAAAACAAACAAAAGGATGAATTTCTTCACACAACACACAGTCAACCTGTGGAACTCCTTGCCAGAGGATGTTGTGAAGGCCAAGACTATAACAGGGTTCAAAAAAGAACTAGATAATTTCATGGAGGATTGGTCCATCAATGGCCATTAGCCAGGATGGGCAGGGCAGGGATGGTGTCCCTAGCCTCTGTTTGCCAGAAGCTGGGAATGGATGACAGGGGGTGGATCACTTGACGATTCCCTGTTCTGCTCATTCCCTCTGGCTCTTTGGTTTCAGCCGGTATCATGTCCGCCATTTTCCAGACCTCTCTGTACAGTGCTCAGAGAGCGGACCAGGAGCTGCAAAAAGCCATCGACCGCTATGAAACCAAAATCTCCGAATACGAACAAAAGATTTGCAAATGCAACAGCGAGATGGAAGAAACTGAGCTGAAGATCAAGGACGATGAGATAAAAATTGAAGAGATCAAGGGGAAACTTTCAGAACTGGAGAATGTAATGGCAAAGCAGGAGCAGTTTCTCCGCAGCCTGGGTCTGCTGGTTGGTGATCTAGAGGTGCTTGAGACAAAGTTGGAGCCTGACGCTGACTATGAAAGTGCCTGGGAAGTTCTGAAAAAGAAAGTGGTGATAAGCCTGGAAGGGGACCAGGGCTTGTTGAACTTCCTGGAGGGACAGGAAATAAGGGGCTTTGTCAGGAATCTAAAAGACATCATTCAGTCAAGGGCTGACATCTAGATCAAGGATTTCAGAGCTGAGCTGGACCCAGTGCAGAGGAGAATGTGACTTGCTAGTTTACAGTGTGGTGACAGATAACAGACTCCAGCCCTGGCTGCATTAACTTCAGTGGGGTCACACTGTATTTATACTGGGGTAACAGATCAGAATTAAGCCATGGGGTTGCACCAGATTTATACTGGAGTAAACTGAACATCAGAGGTGTGGGGAAGTGAGTGGAAGGGTGTCAAATGGTGGGAATGTGACCCAGTAAAACCACTTTATACATCAGGTTTCAGAGTAGCAGCCGGGTTAGTCTGTATTCGCAAAAAGAACAGGAGGACTTGTGGCACCTTAGAGACTAACTAATTTATTTGAGCATCAGCTTTCGTGAGCTACAGCTCACTTCATCGGATGCTGTAGCTCACGAAAGCTTAGGCTCAAATAAATGGGTTTGTCTCTAAGGTGCCACAAGTCCTCCTGTTCTTTTTACTTTATACATCCTGACTTCTGCAGCTGGCTTAGGAAATGCTTCATACACTTACAAAATATTAGGTGAAGCTGAGATCCAGGGAAGTCAGTGGGATTTTTGCCACTGTTTTCAACGGGGGCAAGATTTCAGGCATCACGCATCAGGCTGCGGTTCTGTCACAGAGGTCGCAGAAGTTCTGGATTCTGTGACTTTCCGCGAGCTCTGTGATTCCCTCAGCTGCAGTGGCAGACGCAGCTGACCACGGGGCCAGCCGCCCCAGCCCTCCCTCAGGCAGCCCTGGGCAACTGACCCCAGGGACCGCCCAAAGCAGTGGCCGGTGTGGTGGCCTTGAGAGCAACTGAGCAGCGGTCCCAGGGCCAAGCAGTGGTCCCAGGGGCAGCCCCATGGCCAGCCACACTGGCCATTGCTGGAATAGCCCCAGGCCTGGACACTCAGGCAGTCCCTGAGGCCAGCCACACCGGCGGCTGCTTGGTTGGTCCCAGGCAGCTGGCCCCCCGAGCACCAGTGGTCCCAGGGACAGCCGGAGCAGCAGCCCTGGGGAGAACCCAAGCAGCAGCAGCCCTGGGGGCAGCCCCAGGGGCCATGAGGAAAGTGGTTCCCGGGGCCGCAGAGAAGTGGGTTGCCAGGGGCAGTCAGCCCCCATGGCTGGAGCAGGGGCCCCCAGAAGCAGACATTTTGTAATGGGTATTTATAGTTAAGGTTCTGGACATGTCATGGGCCATTACGTTTTGTTTATTGCCCGTGACCTGTCCACGACTTTTACTAAAAACACCCATGACAAAATCTCAGCCTTTATCATGCACGCTACATCTTTGTTTTATATCTACGTGGCACACCGGAACTGTAGCTAAAGCTCTCGCCGCTTTTAATTGTGGGGCAGGGCCATATGAATCTTTAACAAAAAAGCAAAAGGAGGACTTGTGGCACCTTAGAGACTAACCAATTTATTTGAGCATCAGCTTTCGTGAGCTACAGCTCACTTCATCAGATGCATACTGTGGAAAGTGTAGAAGATCTTTTTATACACACAAAGCATGAAAAAATACCTCCCCCCACCCCACTCTCCTGCTGGTAATAGCTTATCTAAAGTGATCACTCTCCTTACAATGTGTATGATAATCAAGGTGGGCCATTTCCAGCATAAATCCAAGCTTAACCAGAACGTCGGGGGGGGGGGGGGGGGGGGGAACAAGGGGAAATAGTGGCTAAGTCATTATGCAAGGTAGCCTCCCAGTCTCTATTTAAGCCTAAATTAATAGTATCCAATTTGCAAATGAATTCCAATTCAGCAGTTTCTCGCTGGAGTCTAGATTTGAAGTTTTTTTGTTGTAAGATAGCGACCTTCATGTCTGTAATCGCGTGACCAGAGAGATGGAAGTGTTCTCCGACTAGTTTATGAATATTATAATTCTTGACATCTGATTTGTGTCCATTTATTCTTTTCCGTAGAGACTGTCCAGTTTGCCCAATGTACATGGCAGAGGGGCATTGCTGGCACATGATGGCATAAATCACATTGGTGGATGTGCAGGTGAACGAGCCTCTGATAGTGTGGCTGATGTGATTAGGCCCTGTGATGGTGTCCCCTGAATAGATATGTGGGCACAGTTGGCAACGGGCTTTGTTGCAAGGATAGGTTCCTGGGTTAGTGGTTCTGTTGTGTGGTATGTGGTTGTTGGTGAGTATTTGCTTCAGGTTGGGGGGCTGTCTGTAGGCAAGGACTGGCCTGTCTCCCAAGATTTGCAAGAGTGTTGGGTCATCCTTCAGGATAGGTTGTAGATCCTTAATAATGCGTTGGAGGGGTTTTAGTTGGGGGCTGAAGGTGACAGCTAGTGACGTTCTGTTATTTTCTTTGTTGGGCCTGTCCTGTAGTAGGTGACTTCTGGGAAGAGTTCCCAGAAGTCTGCCATGTACATTGGTCAAACTGGACAGTCTCTACGGAAAAGAATAAATGGACACAAATCAGATGTCAAGAATTATAATATTCATAAACCAGTCGGAGAACACTTCAATCTCTCTGGTCACGCAATTAGACATGAAGGTCGCTATCTTACAACAAAAAAACTTCAAATCCAGACTCCAGTGAGAAACTGCTGAATTGGAATTCATTTGCAAATTGGATACTATTAATTTAGGCTTAGAGACTGGGAGTGGCTAAGTCATTATGCAAGGTAGCCTATTTCCCCTTGTTTTTTCCTCTCCCCCCCCCCCCCCCGACGTTCTGGTTAAACTTGGATTTATGCTGGAAATGGCCCACCTTGATTATCATACACATTGTAGGGAGAGTGATCGCTTTAGATAAGCTATTACCAGCAGGAGAGTGGGGTGGGAGGAGGTATTGTTTCATGGTCTCTGTGTATATATAATGTCTTCTGCAGTTTCCACGGTATGCATCCGATGAAGTGAGCTGTAGCTCACGAAAGCTCATGCTCAAATAAATTGGTTAGTCTCTAAGGTGCCACAAGTCCTCCTTTTCTTTTTGCGAATACAGACTAACACGGCTGTTACTCTGAAACCTAACAAAAAAGCTTCTCTCCCAGGTATCAGTAGGCATGAGAGCAAAATATAAGGGCTGGCACAATAAAGCTTTGAATAAAAATGACATTTTACCGCAATGAATCAGGTGATACTTGCATGACTAACTGTTAGGCTACAATGCTACCCTTTCGCCAGTCATCTATAGTCTCCCAGAGAAACCAGGATAGACAGCAAGGGCATGAAAATATAACCTCATGACTAGTAAAGTGGGCAGATGACACAAACTGGTGGAGTGATTATTAATGATGGGGAACCAGTCAGCTCTACAGAGCGATCTAGATCACATATTAACAGGGACTCATTTGAACAACACCTTTTAACACCGGTACCGCGGGAGAGGAGGAACAGTCTCCTTTGTGCCCAGCTCCCTAGCACCACCCAGCCACACACACAGAGACCCACACAATGTGTGATTAAACCATGGAACTCATTGCCACAGGAAATCATTGAGGCCAAGAGCTTAGCAAGATTCAAAATGGGATGAGAGGTTTATATGGGGAACAAGAATATCCAGAGTTATCATAATAAATATCCTGTGGCAGGGAAATTATACCCCATGTGTCAGGGTGTAAATCCAGCTCTAACTATCAGGGATTAGGATGAGATTTAACGTAGCAGGTGGGAGTTGGATGCTGATTTCTATTCCCAGCTCTGGGAGGGCAGTGGGGTCTGGTGGGCAAGACAAAGTTACCCCTGGGTTCTCGCCTCTGTTCTGCCACCGGCCTGGGCCTCACTCTCTATTTTGGCTTATGCCCACCTCAGTGGCTGACCTCTGCTCCCGCCACTACCCCATCTGCCCAGCCCAGCATCTCCCTTTCAGTGACAGCCTCCCCCTTAGCAGAGCTAACAATGCAGAGGCCAAAATGTCTCCCCGCTGGCTACTGGGCAAGCAGGTGGGGATCTGAACACTGAAACCACTGGCAAAAGCTGGACCCTATTGCGGGGCAACATGAGACATGGCAGAAGACGGCTCTGTCAGATCAGCTCTTTGCTTCCAGCAGCTCCCATTCCCCCTTTGGCCCATTCGCCCTCTGGGGGACTGGCCAGGGGCTTTGTGGCCACCTTCCTGTAAAATCAAGCCAGGGGTTTACAGCTTCTTCCATGGAAATCTGCAGTGTTGGATGTTCATGGGAACTCACAGCCGTGCTGACAAAGCTCTGAGACGTGTGAACCAGGCACTATTAGCCAGGATGGGCAGGGATGGTGTCCCTAGCTTCTGTTTGCCAGAAGCTGGGCATGGGTGACAGGGGATGGATCACTTGATGATTCCCTGTTTTGTTCATTCCCTTTGAAGCACCTGCCATTGACCGCTGTCGGAAGACAAAAAGAAAAGGAGGACTTGTGGCACCTTAGAGACTAACCAATTTATTTGAGCATGAGCTTTCGTGAGCTACAGCTCACTTCATCGGATGCATTCAGTGGAAAATACAGTGGGGAGATTTATATACACAGAGAACATGAAACAATGGGTGTTACCATACACACTGTAACGAGATTGATCACTTAAGGTGAGCTATTACCAGCAGGAGAGTGGGGGGGGAGGGAACCTTTTGTCATGATAATCAAGGTGGGCCATTTCCAGCAGTTGACAAGAATGTCTGAGGAACAGTGGGGAGCGGGTGGAATAAACATGGAGAAATTGTTTTACTTGGTGTAATGACCCATCTACTCCCAGTCTCTATTCAAGCCTAAGTTAACTGTATCCAGTTTGCAAATTAATTCCAATTCAGCAGTCTCTCATTGGAGTCTGTTTCTGAAGTTTTTTTGTTGAAGAATTGCAATTTTTAGGTCTGTAATCGAGTGACCAGAGAGATTGAAGTGTTCTGAATGTTATAATTCTTGACGTCTGATTTGTGTCCATTTAGTCTTTTACGTAGAGACTGTCCAGTTTGCCCAATGTCCATGGCAGAGGGGCATTGCTGGCACATGATGGCATATACCACATGGGTAGATGTGCAGGTGAACGAGCCTCTGATAGTGTGGCTGATGTAATTAGGCCCTGTGATGGTGTCCCCTGAATAGATGTGGACACAGTTGGCAACGGGCTTTGTTGCAAGGATAGGTTCCTGGGTCAGTGGTTCTGTTGTGTGGTTGCTGGTGAGTATTTGCTTCAGGTTGGGGGGCTGTCTGTAGGCAAGGACTGGCCTGTCTCCCAAGATCTGAGAGAGTGACGGGTCGTCCTTCAGGATTGGTTGTAGATCCAACGAGAGACAGCTGAATTGGAATTAATTTGCAAACCCATGTTTATTCCACCCCCCACCGTTCCTCAGACGTTCTTGTCAACTGCTGGAAATGGCCCACCTTGATTATCATAACAAAAGGTTCCCCCCACCACCACTCTCCTGCTGGTAATAGCTCACCTTAAGTGATCACTCTGGTGACAGTGTGTATGGTAACACCCATTGTTTCATGTTCTCTGTGTATATAAATCTCCGCACTGTATTTTCCACTGCATGCATCTGATGAAGTGGGCTGTAGCTGAAGAAAGCTTATGCTCAGATAAATTGGTCAGTCTCTAAGGTGCCACAAGTCCTCCTGTTCATTTTGCAAATACAGACTAACCCGGCTGCTACTCTGAAACCTGTCGGAAGACAGGATACAGAGCTAGATGGACCTTTGGTCTGATCCAGTATGGCCATTCTTATGTGCTCAATTATGGCCTGCATTCTTTATTCCTAGATGCATGGCTTTACATTTGGCTATATAAAAATGTACATTGTTTGCTTGTGCCCAGCATACAAAGCAATCCAGGTCGCTCTGTATCAACGACATGTCCTCTTCATTATTTACCACTCCTTCAATCTTTGTGTCATCTATCAGTGACAATTTTCACTTTTCTTCCATAAAAATATTCATAGAATATCAGGGTTGGAAGGGACCTCAGGAGGTCATTTAGTCCAACCCCCTGCTCAAAGCAGGACCAATCCCCAATTTTTGCCCCAGATCCCTAAACGGCCCCCTCAGGGATTGAACTCGCAACCCTGGGTTTAGCAGGCCAATGCTCAAACCACTGAGCCAAGAATTATTCTATGTGGGACCCCACTAGAAACACGCCTCCTTGATGAGGATCCCTTGTTTACAGCTACACTTTGAGCCCTATCAGTTAGCCAGTTTGTAATCCATTTACTGTGCGTCATTCTGATGTTGTATCGTCCTAGTTTCTTAAGAAAATGTCACGTGGCACAAAGTCTTGAAGAAGTTTAAGTCTGTTATGTCAGTACTATTACATTTATCTCCTGTGACCTTGTTGTAATCTCTCTATCACTTTACGAGTGCCCATATTCAGTCACAATCTGAGATTCCCACGAGGTCATTTGCATGAGCACTGCTATATACTGAACTCCTGTTTCACGAGCAACTCACCAGAATCTGGAGACCAGGGTCTGACTCCAAGTGGCATCAGAAGCTGAGGAAAAAGCCAGGCAACAACCACTCCTCAGAAGGGGGAGTCGTTTCTGCTGTTGGTAAGGGAAAAAGAGGAGCAAAAAGGCTTTGAGTTATACTTATTGTTTATTAAGCTTATTATCATAGTGCCGAAGGATCAGTCAAGAACATGTACGTACAGCACCTAGCGCAGTGGCCCCATTCTTGACTGCCCTGAATTGCTGACTCTCTAAATCAGGGCTCAGCAACCTTTCAGAAGTGGTGGGTCGAGTCTTCATTTATTCACTCGAATTTAAGGGTTCGTGTGCCAGTCATACATTTTAACGTTTTTAGAAGGTCTCTTTCTATAAGTCTATAATAGATCACTAGGCTATTGTTGTATGTAAAGTAAATAAGGTTTCTAAAAATGTTTAAGAAGCTTCATTTCAAATTAAATTCAAATGCAGAGCCCCCCGGGCTGGTGGCCAGGCCCCGGGCAGTGTGAGTGCCCCTGATCATCAGCTCGCATGCCGCCTTTGGCGGGCATGCCATAGGTTGCCTGCCCCTGCTCGAATTAGGCCAGACAGACCCAAGATGGGGGAACGGGTAGAACACACAGGCGGAGTGATCAAGGTGACAACAGCAAAAGGTGTGTTAGTCCCTGTGACGGGGCTGGGACTCACCACCGCAGCGCCTCCTGTTGGTACCTCTGGGAATTAGCTCCGTCCATGTGGAGCGCCCTCCACTGGTGGTGTCCCATCCATCTCTCGCCCCCTGTTGGCATCTGGACCCACACTGCTTCCTTCTCACAGCGTCCTCGTCAGGACGCTGCCCTCCAGCAGTGCCCCGTAGTCCACACTCACCCCCTTCTGGGGGCAGAGGGGTGTTAGCAGCAGGTCTTCTCTTCGCTCCAGCCACAATGGCCAACCACACCCCAAAGTCTAACCCATTTTGGCAGGGGTCTGGTGCAGTCCATGATGGCCACTCCTAACAGCCAGGTGTAAGTGCAAGGGGGGGACCCAGGCCCGCCCTCTACTCTGGGTCCCAACCCAGGGACCCTTTGGCAGCAGCCTTCCTGCCTGCCCTCCTTCTCTCCCCTTGTCTGTCTCTCTCTGGACCATTTCCCCTTCGGCCCCTTTGCACCAGCTAGGCCCTTTTCCCAGGGCCTGTAGCCTGGCAGGTACCAGGTGGGAGTTCCCTTCTGCTCCCCACGCCTGCTCAGCACTGCACTGACCCCAGTGCTAGTCTCCTCACACAGGGGACAGACCTTCACCCTCTGAAGGCCCAAGAGAGACTGCCTGCTTCTCGCCTGGGCAGCCTTTATATAGGGCCTAGCCTGGCCCCGATTGGCTGCCTCTTGCTCAGCCCTGATTGGCTCCCTGCAGGACCTCTCTGATTGGCTGCCTGTCTGCACAGCTGCTCTGGCCTGCTGTAGCCCAATCTGGCCTGGGGGTGGGATACCACCCCACCACAGTGCCATGAGATTTGGAGAGCAGGTTTTATTAGGAGGGGATCTGATAAAAGTGAAGTGAGATGGGATATGGTCAGTCCTGGATCTGGTACTATTCACTGTTTTGACTTATATAATGGATTGGAGAGCATGCCTATCAAATTTGTGGATGACACCAAACTGGGAGGGGTTGCAAGCACTTTGGAGGACAGGATTAGAATTCCTAACCACCTCTGACAAACTGAAGAATTGGTCTGAAATCAACAAGACGAAATTAAATAAAGACAAGTTCAAAGTACTTCACTTACGAAGGAAAAGTCAAATGCATAGCTACAAAACGGGGAATATCTGGCTAGGCGGTCGTACTGCTGAAAAGACTCAGAGGTTTACAGTAGATCACAGATTGAATGAGTCAACAGTGTGAGGTAGTTGCAAAAAAGTCTAATATTCTGAGGTCCATTAACCGGTGTGTTACATGGGAGACATGGGAGGTAACTGTCCCACTCTACTGGGCACGGGGGAGGACTCAGCTGGAGTTCTGCATCGAGTTCTAGGCGCTGCACTTTAGGAAAGATGAGTACCAACTGGAGAGAACCACAAAAATGATCAAAGGTTTAGAAAGCCTGGCCTATGAAGAAGGGCTAAAGACTCAGGGAAAAGAAGACTGAAGGGAAACTGAAAAAAACAGGAAGCCACCTAAATAACTAATGGGAGGTGCTGTCCCTCTCAGAGCTCAGGGCCCAAGTCTGGTCTGCACTGGCCCCTATCTCTGCTTGCAGCTCACAGCGGGAACCCCTCTCCCGGAGTCCGGCAGCTTAGGCGCCTGCCTGACTTTCAGCAGAACGGTTGTGGGAGCAGAAGGAGTAGGCAACAGCTTCCCTTTATGCCAACGGTTAGAGGACGCACCTGCATGTGGCATTTCCCATCTGCCAGGTGAATGCCCTAGCCAGTGAATTACCGTCATTCTCAGTCTCACTAGTCCAATTAATATTTAACTAGAGCGGAACGGTGCCAACAAGAAAGACCCACATTAGAATTCCCACTAATGTGTGCTTTAGACACCAAAGACCTCTTGTGGACCCAGCCCTAAGTGACTTGCCGAGGGTCACCAAGGATGCGGGTAGCAGAGCAAGGAATCAACGCCTGGTTTCAGACAGCCCAGGCAAGGGCCCTAATCACTGGAACGCCCTTCCATTTCTGTATGTGCTCACTGGTGTTGCCTTTTTTCAGTCCAAGTGGCTTGGCAAAGTTCAGGACCCAGTGGGCGTTCCAATCAGGAGCGGAATTTAATGATGGAGTCTGATGTTTTCCTTGATGCAATTTGGATTATTTTCAAGGAACATACAAAGTCCAGCTTCTCCAGACATAGGAGAAACTGAAAATGAAAGAACAGTTCCTTAGCTTACAGCCCCAAACCTCTTTAGTCCAAACTCTCTCTAGCTTTTTTCCCCAGGATCATACGCCATGCTTACAGGCTGCTGCTTAGCCGTTTTGCTTGCTGTCTCTTCCAGCCCTGGTCTACACTAGGAGATTAGGTTGGTATAACTACATCACTTAGGGGTGTGAAAAATACACCACCCCGAGCAACACAGTTTAACTGACCTAACCCCTGGTGTACGCAAGGCTAGGCTGATGAGAGAATTCTTCCATTGACCTCCTAGCTTCTGCCTCTCAGGGAGGTGAAGTACCTAAGTTATTCATAGAGCTGCAGTGATGAACATCCAATTGCTGACTCAGCTCGTGTTACACTGCCCAGTTGCCCCCAATTAACAGAACTCACAGCTCAGATGAGGTGTCTTAAATAGAAGCAGATTTGATTAACAAATTCCAGAAGGTGGGGGGGGGGGGAAATCCCCATATCATTTGAGAGGAACACAACAAATCAGCCTAGTCACGAGTAATTTGGGAAACTTGGCTGGATAGACCCTACATATAAGTTACAAGTTATATTTAGTACCAATGACAGGTCAAGATACCAGAAAAATCTTGCCTGGTTTACAATGAACCCAAATGTCTTCCTGTTTTTAGGCATCTCTTTTTGTCACATGGCCCAGGAAAGTGCGGGTCAGATACTCAGCTGGTGTAAATCAATATAACCTCATTGATATCAACAGAGCTATGACTGATTCAAACCACCTGGGGGTCTGGCCCCATTGACTCCAGTGGAGCTACGGCCCATTGACCCCAGCTGGCATCTGCCCCATTGAGTCCAAAGGAGCTACGGCCCATTGACCCCAGCTGGGATCTGGCCCCATTGACTCCAATGGACCTACGGCCCATTGACCCCAGCTGGCATCTGCCCCATTGAGTCCAATGGAGCTACAGCCCATGGACCCCAGCTGGGATCTGTCCCCATTGAGTCCAATGGAGCTACGGCCCATTGACCCCAGCTGGGATCTGTCCCCATTGAGTCCAATGGAGCTACGGCCCATTGACCCCAGCTGGGATCTGGCCCCATTGACTCCAGTGGAGCTATGGCCCATTGACCCCAGCTGGAATCTGGCCCCATTGACTCCAGTGGAGCTACGGCCCATTGACCCCAGCTGGCATCTGTCCCCATTGACTCCAATGGAGCTATGGCCCATTGACCCCAGCTGGCATCTGTCCCCATTGACTCCAATGGAGCTACGGCCCATTGACCCCAGCTGGGATCTGGCCCCATTGACTCCAGAGGAACTACGGCCCATTCACCCCAGCTGGGATCTGGCCCCATTGACTCCAGTGGAGCTACGGCCCATTGACCCCAGTTGGGATCTGTCCCCATTGACTCCAGTGGAGCTACGGCCCATTGACCCCAGTTGGGATCTGTCCCCATTGACTCCAGTGGAGCTACGGCCCATTGACCCCAGATGGGATCTGGCCCCATTGACTCCAATGGAGCTACGGCCCATTGACTGGAGCTGGGATCTCGGTCTCTGTTTCTGTAAGCAAGCAGAACTGATCAAATAATTCATACTGCTATCTGAGTACCACCTAGAGGCCTCCATCCAGACTAGCCCCCATGGAGCGATGTGCTTTACATGCACATGGTGAGAGACAGTCCCTGTCCTAAAGATCTGAGGCTCAAATCCATAAGAACATAAGAACGGCCATACTGGGTCAGACCAATGGTCTAGCTAGCCCAGTATCCTGTCTTACGACAGAGGCCAATGCCAGGTGCATCCATGAAAGGTCTTTGGTACCTAACTTCCACTTTAAGCTCCTAAACCCAAAATTTAGGCACCACTGTGATCCTGAAAACCCCTGCTGCCTAACTCTGGAGGTGCCTACAATCCCTCTGCTCCTGTTTTCACTGTAGAAGTAGGGTTGCCAACTCGGTCAGACCAGACGGACTGGATGCCATTCCCAGCAATGGCGTCCGGTCTGGCCAAGTGGGCAACCCTACGTACAAGTCCCCATGGCAGTTTCTGCTGCTAGGCAGGCACACAATGCCTCCGTCTAGGCACCTATCTCACACCTAACCTCAGCAGGAGCCTCCGGCCAGGTGAAACTAGCTGTTGCCACATCTACCTTACCTGGTAGGTGTTTTCAGCTCTTCCCTAACACCACACAGGATGGATGAAGAGGCCCACCTTGTAACCTTTAGCCCAGCACAAAAGACACTCACCTGAAATGGTTTTGGAAGATCCTGTTTCAATTCCTCCCTCTGCCTGACGAGGAGAATGGATTTGAACGTGAGCCTTCTTAGCTGAGAGCCCAAACCACTGGGCTACAGAACCATTCTCATGCTCTCTCTGGCCCAGTGACTAACTATTTATCCAGCCGAACAGCTTCAACGAGAGAGACTGAGCAACACCCACAGCAGAACTGCCCCTAGGTTAAGGCACCCCCCTGAATGGCAGGAAACCCCTCTTCTAAGCCCTGGTCCTCATCAGGCAGAGGGGGGAATAGAACCTGCATCTCCCACCTCCCAGGCATGTACCCTAGCCCCTGGGCTAAAGGTTATAAGGGAGGCTGCTTTCCCTTCTGACTGTTTGTGTGGAGCTTGGCATGCACCACCGCCATTCTTGTAAGAAATGGCTTAACTGCCTGACTCCAGGAGAGAGTTCCTGGCTCTGGATCCGAAGTAGAGATAGGGGCCTCACTCAGGACCAGACAAGTTCCAGAGCGGGGTTAGGACACGCCCTTCTCCTCAGCTTCTTCTCTTGGATCACTTACGTGGCTCCCTGCCTAGTGTGCTGGCTTTTGTGGATCCCATTCTCAGGCGCCGATCTCTTCCCATACATTGTACAGGGAGCCGAGGTGCCTAACCAAAGATCTGTATGTTCCCTGGGTGACGAGGCATCGAAAAGGTAGGCACCGCAAGGCTCAACATTGCAATGCCTGAGTCCCTTTGTGGATCTGGTCTTTACACCCTAAACAGACGCAGGGCAGAAGGAGAAGCAGAGGGACAGGGAGGTGAAGTGACTGGCCCGTCCGGTGCCTTGGTCACTAGACTACACTGCCTCGTGACAATACGGGTGGGAATTCAACTCCCTGGTCTACTGTGACCACTACATTGGGGCTACATCAGGGAATAATTCTTCCCCAACCCCCAAAGTTGTAACCCGAGGTCTTCCTTCCTTATTGTCGGAGGGTGTAGGGGAAATGTTTCCATCACATCAGCCTACAGTTAGTGGGGTTTTTCTATTCCTATTCGCAGATCAATTTTATGATGGATGGTTAAATAAACAAAATAAATGATGGGATTTTTTTTAAATCACTGAATCTTGAACTGCTGCTCTCTGACTCTAATCATCAAACACATTTCTCCAAACCTTGGTACATTTCTCTTGACCCTTCTGTGTTGGTTTTAATAGGGCTACGCACCGGAGACAATCTCAGACCGTGCCCAAATCAGAGTTGACCATCAGCAAAGCAGACGAGCTGTGGAAGGAGACTCAGTCGATGATGAAGCCGTACACCAACTGGGAGGAGTCCCTCAAGCCAGCCTCCATCGTCATCACCAACATGGAGCAGCTGATGTCCATCTCTGTAGGTGGGGGAGATGTCTTCATCAACGAGAACCTTCCAGAATTGCCAAAATCTTTTGCGGCTTTCTTGGCACATGTTAACATTCAAGTCTGGTGGTGCTTAAACAACACCCAAAAGATCATGAACAAGATCAATGGGCATTTCACAGGTGTCCCAAGGAAGATGGCAGAGACTGTCCTAGACTTCTCCCAGGAAGAAGCGGGGAAACCTTCCTCTCTGAGTCAGCTAGGCAGCATACAGAAAGCATCAGAGAAATGCAATGACTTAACACAGGCGCTTAACAACACGTTCTCTCCTGTGATCAGCCTGATCGAGAAGCTGCTGCAGGCCTGTGAAAATGCCAAGCAGGGCTACGAGGTTGAGCTGACAAGTGTACGGAAGCGGAAGGCAGACATCAGGGTGAAGCCAGTCAAGGAGGAGTCAGAGCAGGGACAAAGGAAGAGGAGACAGCAGTGGGAGAGTGATTTCCAGAAGTACAAGGAAACCATCCCCACTTCAGGCAAATTAATAGGCCTGGTCTTACTGCAGAGTTTTAAGAAGTGTCTCACTGATCCTGGAGTAGCACTTGGACCTGTTTTCACAGAGCAGGATGGAACTGAGATGACAGATAACCATTACTTAGGAGTGAAGGAGAAGTGGGAGCAGCTGATGTCAAACCTGGAGGAGGAGGAGGAGAGGATATTTCAGAGCACCAAGAAGGAGAACGAGGAGCTGATGAAAACTGAATGTGACATAAAAAAGTATGAGGCGGAAGAAAAACAGTTAGAGATAGCGGGAAGGGTACTGGTCCAAGGCATGGAGGCTCTGAAGAGCATGAAGAAGCAGTGGGATAACATACTGCCATTCTTCGAGACGATCTCCACTGAGACTGAATCCTGCTTCAGGGAATATTTAGATTCTGTTAAATGCTTCCAGCAGCTCACAAGCCCCTCCACAATGGATCCAATCTACACCCAGGCATTCAGAGCTTCCAGTATGGCTCTGTTTGTGTACGTGATCTCCGACACCTATGTCAAGGCATCTAACAAACACCTGATGCCTCTGTTGGAAGAGCTGAAGAGAATCTCTACAAAGTCTTCCTATGACAGTTTCAAATCCAGGAATAAGATAGAGGAGACCCAGAGGAACATCTCCAGCCTGGTGCAGGAGAAGGAAGAAGAGTTCAAGAATACTGTAAAGGACCAGATGGAGATCATCAAGAAGAAGATAAGGAACAAGCAGCTCCCAGTGAGCGAGGAGAAGCTGAAGAAGATTGAAGACGCCATGCAGCAGGCATTGAGGAAGCTGTCCATGCAGTAGGAAGATCAGTTTGAATATGACCTCTCAACCTGGGCAAAGCTTCGCAATCAAGAGATTACAGATTCCTACCTCTTCCTGTCACTTTGTTTCTGCTTGAAGCTCCCAACCCGACACTTCTTTCTCAAAGCTCACTTGGAAAAGCTCCATTCATCTCCATGTTGACCTTCTTGGGAAAGTCACACCATCCTCAATGGGCACCTTGGCAGAATTATTCTCTTCCATCTATGTCCCCAAGGTTCTACCTTTAAGCATCCCAAGTGACGAGTCTTCCAGCCCTTCCCTCAGGTAGATGATTCCACGTTCAGTGACCCAGGAGAATGATGTGGTTCTCCACTGACTCAGCTCAGGAACTGGGTGTTTGTTGGATGCACTCCAGATGGGATGTGGTCCCTAACCCGACATCAGGGAGTCTTCTTGTTTCCCTGGTTAGAGGAGACCTCACAGAGATGCCCTCCTCATTTCTCCCTCCCCTGACCCTCACTGAACCCGTAATGAAGTGTCTTGAATCAGCCCCACTGCAAGAAGTTGGTCTATGAAGATCCTGCCTCCTTAGCTTAGTTTAGAGGAGGGGTCAGCAGCTGGGAAGGGATCAGGGAGGGTTGTGACTAGAAAGGGAATTGGCAGTGCGAGGAGGGCGTGATAAATGAGGGGGAGTAACTTCCTTTTATGGACACCCAACCATTCAGGTAGCTATCGAATCCTCCTTAGCAGCTGTACTCTAATTGCCTTACCTGTAAAGGGTTAAGAGCTGAGCTTAAAATGAGTTGGCATCTGACCAGGGGAACCAGCAGGGAAGCTGTACCCTTTCAAATTGGGAAGAACGGCTGGGTGTGTAAAAACAACGAGGAGGCAACCCCCATCTTTTCATGCGCTGTGTATTTATACCTGCCTACGGTATTTTCCACCCCATGCATCTGATGAAGTGGGTTTAGCCCACGAAAGCTTAGGCCCAAATAAATGTGTTAGTCCCTAAGATGCCACAAGGACTCCTCATGGTTTTTGCTGACACAGACTAACACGGCTGCCCCTCCAAAACCCGTCACCATGCTGGGTGTGTGGGTCTTTGTCCTGTGGGGGAGAGAGAGAAACCAGACAGCAATGATGCTGTAAGAAACTTGGAAGCCAGGTATGAGAAATCATCTATCTATATCATACCTAGAAACTATGCATTTGAAACCCCAGATATGTAAGTAGATTAGGAAATGTTAGAAGATGAGATCAGGAATCTTTTGATTTGCTTTGGTTTGTGAATTCCTCTGTGCTAACCCCAGGTGCTTTTGTTTTGGTTTTGTTTCCTTGTAACCTTTACGCTGAACTCCAAGAAAACCATTCTTGGTGCTTAATTCCTGCAGATGCTCTTTTTTAAAAAACCTAGCAATAACCTGAGTTCCCAATGTATTTTCTTTCTTTTTTTTTAAATATAATTTACCTTTTTTAAGAACCTGATTGGATTGGGAAGTCTTAAGAGGTTTGTGCACGTTTGTTAGTTAGCTGGTGGCAACAGCTGATTTGTTTGTTTGTTTTCTTTTTCCTTTTCCTTTCTCAGCTCTTTCCCGGACCGGGGGGTGAAAGGGCTTGAGGGTACCCTACAGGGAGGAATTTCCAAGTGCGCCTTCCTGGGCTCTCAAAGGGGTTCTGCACTTGTGTCCTGGGCCAAGGTGTTCGAAGCACCGCAGGCCGGCAGAGGTACTCTGGAAAACGAGACCCACACGCAGCTAAGCGAGTTATTGGCTTTATTGAAGGTTAGTCGCAACGGGGACTCCAAGCGTTGCTGTCACGGAGGCGGAGAACCCAGCACACCGGAGCTTTGCCTGGGACGGAGTCCGACGCAGGGGTACACAGCGAGCCCTAATAAGCAGTACACACAATCAGCTTATGAATATAGAATTAGGTACTTCCCAAAAGGGGCTTTCCGCGAACTGGCAAAGGGCCATACAGAGCAGAAAGAACCAGCCTAAAGCCAGTTATAGCTAATTATCCATAACCTACAGTAACCCGGCGGCCTCGAGAAAGCGGAAGTTCCCTAGCTAGGCCGTAACAAAGTCTTCCGCAGTCCCTTACAACTTGGGTGGTGGCAGCATCTACCCATCCAAGGTCAGAGAGAAGCTGTAACCTCGGGAGTTTAATACAAGCCTGGAGTGGCCACTGTTCATTTGGAAAGTCCTTGCGGGCCCCCACCTTCTGTGCCAGAGTGTGGAATCAGCCTTTGACAGAGGGTGGGTGATGCACACTGTTTTGGGGGGGCAGGAGGGGGACCAGTCTATCATGCTTGGGGTGGCTGAGTGGCTTTTTATTTCCGCTGCAATTCTTCACTGTCACTCACTCCAGGGTGCTGCATCAGGAAAGCAAGGTGATGGAAATGAACCCAGGCCTCGGGTGTGTCATTCCACAGCCGTTTGGCCAAAAGCTGGCTGGGTCCGCACCCCAAACACCAACATCCCGGACCCTTCGAGTGCAGGGTCAGATGGGGCCTAATCACATTAACCTGGGACACGGGCGGGATCAGTTGTCAGTCTGTACTGGGGAACTACGGCCTGATGTCCCCTGTGTTGGGCTGTGGCGCCCTCTGATGGCCTCATCCAGTCACTGCGGATGCACTTGCATAGCGTGCGTAACCCAGTGGTTCCCAGACTTTAACAACCCACGAACCCCTGTCACTAAAATGTCAAGTCTCGCAAACCCCCCCTCCTAAAATTAATATTTGCAGGGATTTTCCCCCTTACCTGAGCATAAATTAGAAAAACAGTGATCTTGGAAATATAAAATTTGTTTTTACAACATGCTCATTACACACTATTTATTATTAATTATTATTTATCGTGACAGTATTAATTTTATTCCATTATGAAAACAGCAACACTCTTCCAAGAGCTCAGTTTCGTAGCCTGTATCACTTTGATTAAGCCTGTTAGAAGACAAGGCTCCTATGTGTCATCAAGGAGTATCAGATGTGAAACAGCGTGAAGGGATTTAAGAAGCCAGCTCAAAGAGTTCCTTCTACATAGGATCATAGAATATCAGGGTTGGAAGGGACCTCAGGAGGTCACCTAGTCCAACCCCCTGCTCAAAGCAGGACCAATCCCCAATTTTTGCCCTAGATCCCTAAATGGCCCCCTCAAGGATCGAACTCACAACCCTGGGTTTAGCAGGCCATTGCTCAAACCACTGAGCTATCCCTCCATAAAGCTAACATTCAGGGCTTGAACAGCCCAGGCAAACAACGCACGTTACAACGAAGCTTAAACTTGTTCTTCATCATAATTTTTAAAACAACTCTAGCAGCCTATTTAATTTTAAAAACATCAGAAAATATTCCCCTCCCTTTCCATTTCTTCTAAGGAGTCTTGAAGTTTAAATCTCCTCAGTGGGATGGAGGTGCTTGCTTTGATCTGTTTAACTCTTGGAAGTTCCCCAGGCTCCGGGCTGCCGGCCCCACGCTGCCTGGAGTCCCTAGGGATGGGCTCTGTCCACCATTAGGGAATTTTTTTCCTGGGGAACCCCCTGTAACATTTTGTGAACCCCCAAGCGTTCATGAACCGCAGTTTGGGAACCACTGGCCTAAGCTCATCCCCGCCGAACGGTTCACTTCTCCCTTTAACCTCATCTCCAAGGGGCTTCCTGCCCCAGGGAGACCCGGCTTCAAACTCTTCCTCAGCCCCACATCCACTTATGTTTACACTGGAGCCCCCAGACTGTCAGAATGTGCTCCCCCCCGAACACCACTCCCAAAACACACAACGTCGCACTGTGAAAGGATCTGGGGTAGGATGGGAGCTGGTGCCCCTAGAAAGCAAAGACCCCGTATCCCTGAGCGAGCCAACACCTGAACTGGGGCAGGGTCGGAGCTGGCATCCTGGGGACAAGTGGGTGAATGTCCCAGGGGATTCTGCAACACACACAAGAGGTCGGGAAGTTGCTTACACAGTCCACTAGAAAGATAGCATCCCCTGGAGACCTCCTGGGGTCAGCCCTGACTCTGAGGGGAGAGCGTCCCCTGCTGAGCCCCTACCCGGCTCCCTGCAGCATGGAGGCCCAGCCCATCCTAGGAGATCACCTCCGCTGGAGGGATGGTCCCCAGTACAGAGAAAGGGGCTGAGGAGCAGGGACAGAGCCTGGGGTCCCACGGGAGGCTGCTGCAGAGCAGAGCAGAGGGACGAGAGGCCGGGAGGGATCTGGGGGAGGTTTAGATTGGATATTAGGAAAAACTTTTTCACTAAGAGGGTGGTGAAACACTGGAATGCGTTACCTAGGGAGGTGGTAGAATCTCCTTCCTTAGAGGTTTTTAAGGTCAGGCTTGACAAAGCCCTGGCTGGGATGATTTAACTGGGAATTGGTCCTGCTTCGAGCAGGGGGTTGGACTAGATGACCTTCAGGGGTCCCTTCCAACCCTGATATTCTATGATTCTATGATTCTATGGTGCTGGCATCGGGGTGGGTCTATCTGGGAAGTGGTATCAGGTGCGTGTGTGTCTGTGAAACACTCACACACACCCCGGAGCTGCGGTAGGAACATTTCTATACAAATGAAAATGAATCCAAGCCCCCCAAACCCACCCCCCACTGCTCTGAGAGATCTTTGGAGCATCGGCCTCTCCAACTGCGACCGTAACACGGGGCCTGGCACTGTGATCTCTCGCTAAATACTGTCACCGCTAGGTCCTATGGGCCGCCTGTCTCCGCCCCAGCCCCCCAACTCACCCACCACCCTAGCTCTGCCTGAACCTTCCCCCCGCATTCGGGTGACCAGATAGAAAGTGTGAGCAATTAGGACAGGGGGTAGGGGATAATAGGCGCCAATATAAGAAAAAGCCCCAAATTATCAGGACTGTCCCTATAAAATCAGGACATCTGGTCACCCTACCCCCCATCAGCCCTTGTGATGCCCTGTCCCATGATCCCCAAGTGACTGCCCTGGCTCTGCCAGACCTGCGTCTCGCCTCCCTCCCCGGCCTGGTTCCCATTTACTGTCCCATTCTTCCGATTCCAGAACCTTCCCCCACCCCCGACACCCCAGACGCCCCAATCTAGGCTTGGCCCCAACCCAACTGGTCTGATGCTGCCGGAGTCACCCACTGAACAATGTACCAAGCGGGGTGGGGGATTCTCCATCACTGGCCATTTTATAACCCAGTTTGGGTATTTTCCCAAAAGATCGGCTCAAGGGATTAATTCAGGGAATGTTCTCTGGCCCGTGCTGTACAGGAAGTCAGATGAGACAATCACAACGGTCCCTTCTGGCCTTGGGATCTAGGAATCCAACCTCCCTTCCACATCTTTAACTACCAGCCTGTGCCCCGCACACACCCTCACTCCCTGCCCCGGCTCTGCCTTCCTCAGGCACCAGATGCGTCAATTCCTTCTTGCCTGACTGGACACGGTCGAGTCCTCAAAACCATTCAATGAACCTCTCCCGTCTGATACACTCAGATCCATTTCAGCTCTTCAAGACAAGGAGGGTGTTTCCTTTAGCCTGCCCTCCTCTGCTGCTGGAAGCAGGCAGTGAACCTCAGCTCCGTAGAGGACACGAGTACATTGTTACACATCCAGCCCCGTATCTTGTTCACTGAACCCACGAGATCCCCAAGTGCCAATCCACAGTCAAGGGGCCACTCCCTGTGTCCTTACACAGCCCTGTCTCCCAGTGACGGCAGGAAGGAGTGAGGAAGGAGCGAGGAATCTGTTACTCCGCCTCCTTAATAACAATTCTTAAATCTCCATTGCCCGCAGTTTCAAGGATGCAGTTGGAGTAATTTCAGCCATTAAAAAGACTAACTATAATTAAAATAATGATAACTATTATTTTAGCCTACTCTGTGGGACTTACTGCATGAAAGCTCCTATTGTGTATGGTTTCTTGACATCAAATTAGCCAGTTGTTTAGGCAAGGGTAAACCTGGATTCCCTTTGTCTCCTTCCACGAGCTGTCACTCCCAACAGACATGGGGTGAAAACCCCTTGGTGCAGCAGAGAGGCCGAAGGGCAGAACCCTACTGATGGCACGTTCCTTCCATGATTCTTGGATAGCCCCTGCGAGCTGGATGGATGGAGATCTGAAAATAACCATCCTGCAGGTCAAGAGCTGTGAACCAGCCCACAGAACTAAAGGAGGGATTTTAGAGGCTAGGGACACCATGCTGCGTTTGACACAGGAGATGAAGGTGTTGAGACATCCAAGGCGTCTCCAACCCCCTTTCTACTTTGGGATTAAGCAGCAGTGGGAATACAAAACCCTGACCCTGAATTCCAAGGGTTCCCAGTTGTGAAAGGATGCTGACCTTCTGCTTCAGCAGTTTCTGGCGAGAAGGGTCTCTGAAAAGGGATGGGGAAGGGGGAAGACAGTTGGAAGGGCCTGAAACTGAAGAGGACCCACTGGTCCGAGGTAATTCCAGCTCAAGCTTCCTGAAAATAACACAGGCAGTTGCCAAAGAGGGAGGGAAGGTGAGGGGGGTCGGACAGAAAAGATCCCATAGTGGGCCAAGCAGATTCCCACTGCTGACACCGACCTTGTTGGTTGTTCAAAGCCCTGGGCTGTGGGACAGCCAAGGAGGAATCAGGATTGCTTCTGAGGCTCAGAAGCTCTCCGTGCTGACCACAGCGCTGTGCCAAGGAGTGCTCATGGAAATGTGTTTGCTCTGGTAGCTGCCTCCTTTTAGGATTTGGGGCATAGAGCCCCAAGGAGGCATGGAGCATGGCATCAGCCCCACAACTGAGGAGGGCGTTGCCCTCGAACGGGAGGCCCTCCCTTGTCACCTGGACCTCCTGAGGGGAGCTGGATGGCTGGAGCCATGACAGTCTCCTCACAGCTATTGCAGCGGATATTACGTGGGCTGCGGCATCAGACACATCCAGTGCAGCCCGTGTGATCTCTGAGCTGTCAGCTGGCCGTCAGGGACTTAAGCTTTTCTTGATATTCCCTGTCAACACAATTAGGGAATTCGCCCCACTTTACAAATCATCTTTCAAGAGCCGTGCTTGGTAATTTGCCACTCTGGTCTGCCGGCACACACAGCTACACACATCCAATTTGGGGGATCCTTTTCTTTGTGGGGGGAGAGTTCAGAGAGCCTTGCTGCTTTGTCCTCTCCTGTCCCACTTGCACAACCGAAGAGCAAGGTTCAGGATACAACTAAAAATATTTACATCTCTTTCCAGGGACTTAATTTCCCTTGCATAAGTAGTTTCCAGAGGGCCGTGAGCATCCATTTTAAGGTGCGTTTAAATTTCCAAGGCAGCACAAAGGGGCCTGAGAGTGGTGGAGGGCCAGGCCTGACTGACACCTGTGCACTCCCTTGGTCTCAGTCTCACTTGGTACGAGTGTAAGTGATTTCAACAAGGCGGAGGGCAGCACAGACAGACCCCGTGTGTCAGCACAAATGACCCCGCTGCCCTGGCAGGGTCTGCTGGGCTGAGAAAGGCTCCGCGGTAACCAGAGCCTCAGGTTTCCACAGGTTCTTAGAGTGCGTTCAAACCCCCTGGGCTGGAGAAAATTCCCACTGCCCTAACATGGGGGGCGGAGGGTTCTGCACAGGTCCAGGGTGAAGGCCACACGGGGAGAAGGTTGGTCTTGTGATTGAGCCAACGGGCTGGGAATCAGGAGATCGAGGTTCATTTCAGAGCTCTGTCAGTGATTCTTGGGGTGACCTGGGATAAGACTCTGTGCCTCAGTTTCCCCCGCTGTGAAACGGGAACAAGCCATAAAGTTATCAAGCAAATGCAAATTGTCAGTGAAGCCAAAAAAAATCGGCCACAACATGTCATTTGGCTGCAGCAGCCAACCCTCACAGGGGTGTTTGTGAGTATAAATACATTCATGACTGCAAGGTGCTCAGGTACTACGGTGATGAGGCCATATAATGACATAGACAGACCAGGGGCAGCTTTGTTGAGTGTGAACTAGGAGGGATTCATTTAGTAACAAGATGCTCTGGGATACGTATAAACAACAGCGGCTCCATTCCAGGAATTGAATTCACAGCTTTCCATTCCTAGAGATGACCAGGATGTGTTGTCACAGAAATGTGTCCTCTCCACCCAGTTGAAGGCTCTTGGTCCTAATTCCCCAGGGCCCTGCCCCTCGTGCAGTCATTGACACTAGGGCAAGGTGAGTATCCAGCGCTGGGGTTTGGAAGCATTTTGCACGGGAGTAAATGACCACACACTGGTATAAATTAGGCCCTGCGTGCTCATGCAGAGACAAGACTGCAGCCCGGCTGGCTCTGGCTTTAAGGTGAGGGTTTGGCCGCACAATATCTCTGCAAACCAGCTTCTGCTGTTCCCGTGCAATTAAGAAACGCAGATGCCAGGGGCTTCCGCAGGGTGTCAGAGATCGAGCTTTATGGGCTCGTGGAGCCCTGGCACCAGGAATATTCAGAGCCGGGGGCCCTGCTCCACCAATATTTGGAGCTGGGTCTCTCCCCCAGCAGCCCTTCCCTCTCCCCCAGGCACCCACCGGGAGGAGACGCCCAGGGGACTTCCGGAGGGAGACCTGATCATCTGCAGTGACCCTGACTCACCTGAGAGTCCAGGGCCTGCCCCATCCAGCAAAAGGCTTTGGAGTGTAACCCTTCATGCTGGATCTGATCTACACCCAGTTCTCAGTGTCTCAGATCATCCAGGGCATGTGCACCGAGACCAAAAGTGAAGGGTCCAGTAAATACCTCATGGATCACATCAGCAGGCTGGGGAGACTCATCTCAATGGTCCCTTTCCATTCCCAGATGAACAACGGAACATGTGAGTTAGAGGGACGTGACAAAGCCCGGAAAGACACAGGGCCTAAAACGGGCAAGAAAGAGGAATATTAAAAGTAATTTCAACGCTGGGATGGGAAAAAAAATCTCCCATGAGCTACCCCGTGCTGCCAGCAGTGACTAACGAAGAACAGGACGCCATTCAAGACCGTACAACAAGGGAGGAAGGAGTTGATTCTGGAGGAAGAGGATCAATTTAGGAGGCAGGACATCTTGATCTGTCTGTCCATGCGCCCCTCGCATCAACCCTGTACTTCTAACTCCCTGGCAGTGTTGAAGCTGAACTGTGCATCCTTATCCAAGAGAGACTGGATGCGTGAAGGGCTAAACGAGAGGTCAGAGAGCCTTCTATTTTGGGTTGCTGTGTTGAAGCCATCCCAGAGTTGTGGTGACTCACTGGCCTCTATGGAGGAGAGTGTGGAGGGGGCAAGGAGGACAGGGCAGAAGAGATATGAGGAGCAGGTGTGGAGTGAGGCTGGGGTGAATTGACCCTGGGACAGGGCCCAGGATGGGATTACAGCAAACAGCCAATCAACCAGGGCTGAGGAAAAGAAATCAGCCAACCAAGCCCAGTTAGCTATTTCAGTCTCCCCTTGTGAGCCCCCAGATCGGTTTCACTGCCCCTCTCTGAACTCCTTGAAGTTTGGCAGTAACTACCCGCTGTTCAGCTGGGGGCTTCTCAGAGGGGCTGAGCACACGGTCCAGGTGAGATCTCCCCTGAGCCAGAGATTTGTGACAACCAAAGAGCATATTCCAGGTACGGTTGCTGATCTTCACCAGAAAGCAGGCTGCATCCAAACCCCTGTGAAGGAGTTCTCATTTTCCATCTCCAGCCTTTATAACATTACTTTGATACATTCTCATGCAGCCTAACAGCCTTAAAAAAACCTTTTACTGTTTTTCAGATCAAACTAACTGGGACCTGTATTTAACTTTTGTGGAGGGTGATAGGATGTGTATGACAACCACAGAATGTTAACCACAGAATTACGGTTACATTGATCTGACTGTTTTAAATTAAGTCCTTCTGATAAGGTTTTGTATCACTTGATTAGTCTCATGGAAGTCAGTGAGATTTCTCACGTGAGCAAAGCGACTGACGTGTCCATGGGATCCGGGCCTTAGAGAGAAAAACTGTTTCTCGGCTTTTACTCTCCAGTGCGATCTCTCTGCATTTGACAGCACTTTGTGTACAGTCTTTCACAGTTTCTCCTTTATAGTTTGTCAGGTTTCCATGTTTGTGCAAGTCTTTCACGGAGCAACTAGGTGGGAGAAAATCCTTTAAGATAGTAAAGAGTGACTGGAAAACTATAAATAGCAGGACATCTAAGAAGCAGATGCAGGGAGCATCTGTTAGCCCCTGTTTTGAAACAGACTAGATTTCAAGTTGACACCAGGACGTGAACCGTGTAGTACCATGTAGACAGAGAGCATTCAAGATGTGCATAGTTCAGATTGCCTAACGCTTGCCCTAATAACCCTGTATTTTCTGTTGTTTATAACTTTACCTGTTTGTTCCTGAAATCTCTGCCCCCGCATGGAGTCGGGGTTTTGTTTAAGTTTCAGCCAAACCGGTGCAGCCATGTCTCAGAACAAGAAGAGCCAAGAATGCCAGTGTTAACTATTTCCCCCCTCGCTTTCTGTCTCCACGGTTCGGAATGGGAACTTTGAGATCTGGCAGGGGGTAGCGCTGAGGTCAGGCCTTTCGCGTGCTCTGTGACAATCCCCTCAAATGCAGCCACGTTATAAGCCAGAGTTGGGGAGAGTCACCGTTTGCACGTGGCCGTTATTGTCGGAACGTCCAACTGTTCCGAAGCGTAGAGATAGAGAAATATCAATGCCCTGGTACCTAGGGGAATATCTGTCCTTCTGCCCTCAATTTCTTCCAACTTATCCCCGTTCCATCTCCTCCTTTCCAAAGGAACAGTATAGGCTCAAGTCAGGGAATAACCTCAGGAGACAAGCTTACTGACATTCGGCCATCTCTCCCACAGGAGCTATGGCAGACGCAAACTCTGTCGGGCATCTCCAGGGGCTCGTTACTTGTTCTGTCTGCCTGGAGCGCTGTCCAGATCCAGTGATCAGACACTGCGGGCACAACTTGTGCCAGGCCTGCAGCAACCGGCCCTGGAGAGAAGTGACAGAGCAAATCACCTGCCCGTGGTGCAAAGAAGATTTTCAGGAGGGAAAATCCGGCTCTGATAACCAGCCCTGGAAGGCAGAAGAAATAGACAAGCAGTTCCTGTTAGAGGAGCCAAGTTTGTGGCCAGAAAGGGTGTGCGCGGATCACAGAGAAGAGCTAAAACTCTACTGCGTAGAGGATCAAACTTTCATTTGCCTTGTCTGCAGGGATGCCCAGAAACATAAATCCCACACAGTGATTGCCAGAATGGAGGCTGAAACCGACATAAAACAGGAAGGATACTGTGCTAATTCGGTAATTATTATGTGTGTTACCGCAGCTCCTGGGGACCCCAGCTGATATTAGGGCATCGGTGTGCAGGGCGCTGCACAGACACACAGGGAGAGACCGTCCCTGCCCCAGCTGAGATCCGGGCCCCATTGTGCCGGGTGCTGCCCAGACACACAGGGAGAGACAATCCCTGCCTTGAACAACTTGCAGTATAAATAGACAAGGCGGACAACGGAAAGCTCATTATCCTCCAAGCACATTGAAATTTTTTGAACAAAAACTTTTTTTTTAAAAAGCAGGGGGGGAAGGGCCATTTTTCTAAATGAAAATTTGGGGATTTCTTTTCAAATGCCCAATGAAATTGGTATCAAAAAGTTTAACCCCCCCACCCCACCCCAGTTTTACTGCTGCCCTTAGGAGTTTTACCTGAGTAAGTGTAATACATTTGTAAAGTGTGTACCATGGCGCTCTCTAGTGGCTGGTCCACATAGTGGATAACAGCCTACTACCTCTGCCAATTAATGGGGTTACCCCATATGATTATCACAAGTTGTACAGGTGACAACTTGAGTTCAGAGCTCAGAATTTGAGGCTAGCAGAAAGAAATGTTTAATAACAACAGTAAACACAAATGAACTATAGATCAGGCTACCTGAGCCCTCTCTCTCTCAATGCCAGTGTTGGAATCCCAAAAAACAAAGACATCCAACATTTGGGGCAATACGCAATGGAGGTCACGTATTCCCAGGCCCCTTTCTGGTATGAGCAACATCTTGCCCCTACAGGAGATCTGCTGTATGGAATATGGGTTAAGTTTCCTTTGCTTTCTCTTCTAGGGCATCAGGCGTCCCTTGGCCGGGTAAGTAGCTCCTGCTAACTGCTGCCCCTTGAGCTTTGTTTTCCTGGGAAGGGGTCTGGGAAACAGGTTTGGTTCCTAAGCAAATCTCAAAGCTACCGTCAACTGACTCGGGCTCCCGGGACTCGTACTGCAGGGGTAATCATAGCAATGTAAACTTTCCTGCTTGGGCTGGAGCCCACGCTCTGAACCCTGGCGAGGGTTGGTTTGGTTTTTGCAGTGTAGAAGTACCCTAGTGTCCCTCTAGCCCCCTGACCACAGTTCTTGCTCTTTTCTAAACCCTCCACTTTGGTTGTCTTGCTCACGCGGAAAGGTGTTAAGTGGCTACCATCAAGTGAGCCTTTCATCCAAAGACAATCCCACATGTGATTAAAGTGGCCAAACACTTTCAGACTCAATGGAAGGAGCAACTAAGCCCCTCTTATGTAGAAGTGAGAGCTACAAACCATGGAAAGACTGCCCAAGGCTCATGGCAGGGCAGATCTAAGCCGTGTGGGCCGAGGGGTGTCCCTGGTTGCAAATGCAGGGATGAGGTTATCAGTAGCAGGTTGTGTGTGTTAGAGGCAAAAAAACACAGGAAACCATGGTGAGCATGACCCTGAAAGGAAACAGAGAGACAGGGCTTTCTGGGCACAGAGCTCCCTGGAAGGGCAGATGTGGGGAATCCGAGCAAGGAACTTGCCGGCTGTTGTTTGTTTCTCCCGTGTTCAAGGGAACAGGACTTTGTGGGCATTTTTTGCAGATAAACAAGATTACACTGAGAACAGACCCAACTGATATCATTGATTTCTCCTGTTAATGGAAATAACCCTGCAAGGCCCTGAATATTGGTGAACCACTCAGGCCAAAAGGGTTAACCATTTCTTCCAGGGACTGAACACAGAATCCGAGAAATGTTGAAAGATTTTGTTTTGAGTCAATTTAATATTAATCTGCATCTTCCTAAGCATCTCCCCTCATGGGAGTTGTAGTTCGGGTGCCTCATGCCCTCATTGTTCCCTATGGGCTAGGCTCCCTGGCTGGACTACATCTCCCATGATGCATCCATGGTAACGTGACTCCTCTGATGCACCACACAACAGGAAGACCCTGGTGCATCATGGGACATGTAGTCCAGCCAGAGAGCCCATCCCAGAGAGCAGAATGGGACCATGAAGCATCCGAACTTCAACTCCCCTGAGGCACCACGACAGCTCAGGCAGACACAGATTAACGTTGAACTGACCCAAAACAAATTGTCCCATTTTGATTTTCCTGAAGTAAAACCGAGAAAAAAGCTTGGCAGCTTGGAAATGTTCCTGCAGGAAATTTTGATTTTTCTGGAAACTGCATTTTGCATCAGAAATTTAATTTGATGGGAAGTTCCTGACTAGCTGTTGTCGAGAGGGTTTAGCCACTGCTGGATCTGGCATTTAGTACAGAGCGGGAGGCTGGTCCAATGATTAATTCACTAGCTAAGAACTTGGCACACTTGGGTTCAAATCCCTGCTCATCACAGACATCCTGGGTGGCCTGAGACTCTCTGTGCCTCAGTTCCCCCTCTGATAAAGGCCCTCTGTGGGGGGTCAGTGCGATAGCCAGCTGGCCTAGCAGTCAGGCTGAAGCCCTCCTACTCCACTGCGTCCTGACCCAGGATGCTAAAGGGGTGTTGCAGTATCCAAGCAATATATTGGTTCACCCCCAATTTACGCTCCCCTCTGGGTGGCTTCCTATCAGGTGGTGGTTCCTACATGTTGCTGCAGTATCAGCTCAGTCTGTCAGGGGGACACCAATGTCCCAATTCTGTCTATTCCAAAGCCAGACGGGACTATTGGGATCATCTAGGCTGACCTCCGGGATAACACAGGCCAGGGAACGTCACTGAATTAATCCCTAGAGCAGATCTGTTAGAAAATCAGCCCATCTTGATGTAAAACATGTCAGTGATGGAGAATCCACCGTGACCTCTGGTAAATTGTATCAATGGTTAATGACCCTCACTGTTAAAAACATAGATCTTATTTCCCGTCTGAATTTGTCTAGCTTCTATTTCTAGCCAGTGGGTCATGTTGTAACTTTCTCTGCTAGATTGAAGGGCTCTTTATTAAGTATTTGTTCCCCATCTAGGTACTGGGATCAAGTCACCCTGAACTTTCTCTTTGTAACACTAAATAAATTGGGCTCCTTGAGTCTATCACTGTAAGGCAGATTTTCTAATTCTTTAATCCAGTGGTGCCCAAAGTTTTCCTCTTGCGCCCCCACCCCCCCCACCAATAAGGGAATGTGTCCACCGCTCCCCACCCCCAGGCCGGGAGCTCAGTGCCCAAAAAACCCTCTCTCTCTGATTCCCCTGGCTTTCAGCCTCCAAGACACACATGCTGCAGCCAGCCTCCTAGCCCCTGTGTCTGCAAACCCTTGGCCTGCACAGCTTAGCTCTGCTGATGTGAGGGATCTCGACTCTCAAACCTGGGTCAGCAGTCAGTCTTTAGACTGCAGCTCGCTGGTACCAGCAGGGAATGTGGGCTGGCAGACTGAACTTCATCAGACGCCCTGCCCACAAAGCTCCTGATTGGAGGAGATGTCCAGCCTCTCTGATTGGCTCAGACTCACTATTTAAGCCAGATGGAGGCACAGGAAGTTGTCTGAGTGGCTAGGTGAATCTGTAGCTGGCTGCTATGTTGGACCCTGCCTTGTTCCAGATCCCTGTTTCTGTAACCCACTCCTGGCTACTGACTCTGGCTCTGACCCCTGGCTCCTGCTCTGACCCCCTAGGCCTGACCATATATGTCCCGGTACGCAACAGTCATGGGCCTTGGGCGGTGTCTCCATTGTTTGTAGCTCTCCCTCTTGCATAAAGTGACTTAATTGCTCCCTCTGAGCTTAAAAGAGGGTGCTTAGCCACCCATTGGTTCTAATGAGGCCTGTGATTGACTTTGGATGAAAGAATCGTTTTATAGCACCCAATAGCAAATAACTCAGTAATTCACCACTTGCTCTTCCCCCATTCTCCATCCCTTCCCCATGTTGTGTGGGGCGAGAGAACATTCAGGTGTCTTCAATGTAATATTGTGTTTTTGTAGCTGGGCGAAGTTTCCAAAATCAAAGTCAACTTCTGCTGTTAGCGGAGACATAAATAAGGTGGAGCTGGCGAGGCAGGCTGCAGACGGTGACCCGGTCAGACTCAAAGGTAAAGGAGAACAATCGTATGGGGGTGGGTTCATCTTAAATAGGCAGAAATTGAACTGGGGGAGTGGAGGAAGGGAGCGCCACCCGTTTGAAACACCACTTCCAGGAATAATAATACTTAGCACTTTTCATCGGTAGGTGTCAGAGGAGATTGGTATCATTGTCCCATTTTGCATATGGGGAAACTGAGGTATGGGGGGTGAAATGACTTGCCCAAGGGCAGCAAGCGGAGCCAGGAACAGAATGCAAGTGGTTCTTCCAGGCCAGTGTGCGATCCGCTGCCTTGCTGCCTCTCCCTAAAAACCTCCAGCGTCTGTCTACGCTAAGTACTAAGCCTGGGCTCGGACTCTGAGTAGCTTTGTCCCCAAGGAATTTTAAACGACTTTCCCCACTCCCCTTGCAGATGATCCATCTTTCTCCAGGATCCAGACATGTATGGCGTGGATGGTCCTACTCATTTTCCTGATTGCGATCGGAGGATTGTGTGCCACCATATTTGTTTTCACACGTGAGTGGAAAGGGCTCAGGCTGGCTCCATCTCCGCCACTCGGTTACGGATTCTGTCCTCCCAGTTCTCTTTTCCCTTTCCCATGCAAGGCCAGATCCTGGCCCCCTTTGAGCTACTCCAGGAGCGTAAACGAGGGATGGAAACTGACATCTCCCTTGCTAGGAATCCCCTTTCTGGAGGGGAGATCCCCACTAGCGTAGACAACCCTGGCATAGGGAATGTCATGATATATGAAGTCATCATCTATGTTAAACAGGAGGGGATTATTAAAAGAAAACTGATGCAAGCTACAGCCCCAAACAAGCAGGCTTCTACACAGCTCGCTCCCCAACTTTGCCTCTCTTGTTGACCAGGGACTAGGGGGACCAGACAGCAAGTGTGAAAAATCAGGACAAGGGATGGGGGGTAATAGGCACCTATATAAGACAAAGCCCCAAATATCAGGACTCTCCCTGTAAAATCGGGACATCTGGTCACCCTACCAGAGACCTGGATCCTGTCTATGACTCTGTAGATCACGGAGCCATCTAGTGGCTGGATGAGACACGGCACGTCAAGGTCTCATGACGGGGAACATGTGGAGGCCAGGCTGGAACTCCAGCTAGACTTCATCTCCCATAATGCTCAGGGTTGCCATGTTACACTCCCTTCGCTAAGAGGGGAGGCCAGGGTGCATCATGGGAGATGGCATCTGACCAAGGAGCCACCCCTATAGAAGAGAATGGAGGTATCAGACACCAAGACTACAGCTCCCATGATGCACTGCATTGACATTTCCAAGTCAAAATAGTTTGGTTTTCAGACAAAACATTTCAATTTTTTCTTTCCTGTAAACTCAAAATTTTCCACAGGAAAAACATTTTTTATTCGCATCCAAATTTTTAGCAGGGGGGGGAGAAAACATTTTCCCACCAGCTCTAAATAGCTGCATTGATTGTAATTGTCCCACTCTGTTCGGCACTGGTGAGGCCTCAGCTGGAGTATTGTGTCCAGTTCTGGGTGCCGCACTTTTGGAAAGATAAGGACAAATTGGAGGGAGTCCAAAGGAGAGCGAGAAAAACGATGAGAGGTTTAGAACCCCTGACCTTTAACGAAAGGTTAAAAAAACTGGGTGTGTTTAGTGTTGAGAGAAGAAGACTGAGAGGGGACCTGATAACAGTCTTCAACTATGTGAAGGGCTGTGATAAAGAGGACATTGATCCATTGCTCTCCATGTGCCCTGAAGGTAGGACAAGAAGAAATGGGCTTAGTCTGCAGGCAGGGAGATTTAGCTTCGCTATTAGGAAAAACTTTCTAACTCTCAGGGTAGTCAAGCTCTGGAAGAGGCTTTCCAAGGTGCTCATGGCATCCCCGTCGTGGAGGTTTTGAAGACCCGGCTGGACAAACACCTGTCAGGGATGGTCTGGGTTTACGTGGCCCGGCCCCAGGAGACTTGGTGGCCTCCCATTGTCCCTTCCAGCCCGCCACGCCTATGATTACAGCTGTGTCCACCCCGGAGCTGGTGTGGGATTTACCGACTGTTCGCCTAGTACCAGTAAGGAGGGAGGGTGGAAGCACTAACTTGTTATTATCCTTGTGCATTGCCAGGAGCCGCCATCGAACCGGATCTGGCTGCTCTGAGAGCGTCTGCTGCCCCCTGCTGTCCGGAAGGCTGGTTCGCCTCCCTGGGAAAGTGTTACCATTTTTCTGAAGAGGAAGGGAACTGGAAATCCGGCCAGACTTACTGCTCTTCGCACGCTGCCTCTCTGGCTGCAAACAGTAGCGTGGAGGCTCTGGTAAGACAGAGCCGTCGAGTCCCTGGTAACGGCGGTAGACCAGCTTGGGCACAGCAGGAGGAATTGGCATTAGACTGGGAAACCATAACACGGTCCAAAGCCCCGCCCACACGCCAAGCCCCGCCCACACGCCAAGCCCCACCCACATGCCAAGCCCCGCCCCACTTGTGACTCCAAGTGTCCCTGCTGGGGCAGCGGTGACCAACCCTGTTCAAAAAATCACATCGCTCCCGCCCCCCTCCAAAAAACAACCATGGGATTTGGCTTAAAACCCATGGCATTTGGAAAGCCGCGCTAAACTTGGGGGGTCTTTTGTGCACTCGGGTCACGTTTTGAAGCTTCCCTCTGCACACACAGGGCTGGGAACGTTTTACGTGTTTAATGGAAGGCTGCCAGACAACCTTCTCCCCACCCCCTCCACACACGCTTCTTATTTGGAGGTGAAGCGAGGGAAACCACATGCAGGATTCTTATCTGGAGGGGGCCACCCACATACCAGGTATTCCTACGGGCAGGAGCAACAGGGACACTCACCTCTGGGGGTGGATCCCCGGCTGGGGTCATCTGGGCCTATTTCACCTCCTCAGTTCCCTGCCATTGCCTGGGGGGCACCTTGTTCTCGGCCTCTGGTGCCCAGTTAAGCTCCTGTAGGTCTCTCTCCTCATCACTTGCAGTCTCTAAATGAAGGTCGCAGCTCTGGCTGTAAGATACCTCGTGTCCCTGTTCCCCCCTTCATGATCCCTGATACATGGGTGCCTCCCTCTGCCCCAATTCAGGATCCCCACCGTGTGGGTGCTCCCATCCCCCCCACACAGGATCTCCGGTGGGTGGCTGTATAAAAAGAGACCAGGTCCCACTGTCTTGCCCAGGCTACGCTGCAGGGGCTGTTCACAGGCACGATCCCACTACGGATTGGCAGGGGAGATTTGACCTGCTCCGTTTCTGACCTGGGCCGGTTCACCTCTCCTTACGCAACCTGGGGACCCCAAGCTTCCCAGGGGTCACCATATCAATGCCGAGCTTAGTGAGGACACCCGATGGGCACTGCCCAGAGCAGCCCAGAACCCCTGAGCTCCAGCGATCCGCCGGCCTCGGTCTCCCCAGGAGCTGGGATCACAGGCCCGAGCCACGGTGCCCGGCTGGTTTTGTTGCCTCCAAGTTCCGGTTTTACACTCTGCTGGTGAGCCCAGTGCTCTGCCCGGGGGGAACTGGGGCAGGGAACGGAGCGAACGCTCTGGATGTTGTTTGCATTGTGTGCTGCATGTGGAGGGTAAAACCCAGGACCCAGATCTTTGAGCACAACCCTGGTCCTGAGGAATTGGGGGGGGACGGGACTGGAGAAAAAGAGTCTGGCTCTCCCTGTCCTGCCCAGCTGCTGCTACAAGGGCTGTTCACAGGTGCAATCCCAGCAGCAATCGGCACGGGACTTCTGACCGGCTGCATTTCTGACCTGGGCCGGTTCACCCCACCCTAGGCAACCTGGGGACCCCAAACTTCCCAGAGATCCCCGTACTGATGCTGAACTTGGCTCAGACGCCTGCTCAGCACCCTCGGGTGCAGCCCTGAACTCTGACAATCAGCCAGCCGCAGCTTCCCACAGAACGAGCCTTACAGGCCACACCTACGTACCTAGGATCACACACAACGCCAGAGCCTTTATGCCCAGCGTGTCCAGGTCCGCCCCACCTCCAGCTTTCAGCTCTGTGTGGTCATTCTAAGCTTTGGCCACCCAGCTGGCTGCATTTCCCGCCTCACATTGCAAGTTCAAACCCAGCAGAGAGATGTCTGAACAGAAGCCAAATCCTTCCCCACATCCAGAGCTTTAGAAAAGCGCTGACATCAGGGCGAGAGCTTGTCTCCGGGTTCTTAGACTGGGGCCATCCCTGGGGTGTCTGAGAGCCGCAAGGAGAAACCCGGGGAAGTGTTTTCACAGAGTTTAAGGGCAGCAGGGCCCATTAGATCATCGAGTCCGACCCCCGTATAGCATGGGACATGGCATAACACCAAGGCTCATGTTGATCCCGAAGACCTTAGAGAGACCAAAGCGTTTCAGCCCTCCGGAGGCTCAGCTGGGCACCGGAGGCCGAGAACAAGGTGCCCCCCAGGCAATGGCAGGGAACTGAGGAGGTGAAATAGGCCCAGATGACCCCAGCCGGGGGTCCACCCCCAGAGGTGGGTGTCCCTGTTGCTCCTGCCCGTAGGAATACCTGGTATGTGGGTGGCCCCCTCCAGATAAGAATCCTGCATGTGGTTTCCCTCGCTTCACCTCCAAATAAGAACAGAGTGTAGCGAGGGTGGGAGGAAGGTTGTCTGGCAGACATGTAAAGGGGGGGCTGTGTCCCCCTGTCTTGCCCAGGCTCCTTGGAGGAAGTGATCTCAGGGAGTCTGGCTGTCTCCATCCCTCCCACCCATAAGAATCTCTGGTATGTAGATAGGTGCACCCCAGCCCAATAAGGATCTCTGGTGGGTGGGTGTCTCTCTCCCCCTACTCAGGATCTCCGCTGTGTGGCTGCATAAAAAGAGACTTTGTCTTACCCAGGCTATGCCACCATGGTGGAGCAGACCAGGTCCTCCAGGGTGGTGTTTGGATTCCTTCAAGGACGCGCTCTGAGTGTGTGGGGGTGTCCCTGTCCCTTCAACCCTTAACAGTCCCAGGTGTGGGGGTGTGCTACGGCCCCATTAGAGATCCCCGGTGTTTGGGTGCCTCTGTGTGACCCATGAGGGGTCCTGTGGATGTGGGTGTTTTCCACGCTACTAAGGACGTCTGGTGCCCCTGTCCCGCCTGGTTAGTAGTGGAATGTGGGGGTGTCCCCCACCCCTTTAAGGATCCCTGTTGTGTGGATGCCCCCATTCTGCCCCATTACGAATGCTGCAGTATGGGTATGTCCCCCGCCCCATGAACTAGCTCCACTGTGTGGTTTCCACTGCCCCCATCCAGGATCTGTGGGTGTCTCTGTTCCCCTTTTCAAGAGTCGTGTTGCGTGGGTGCGTCTCTCCTCCCAATTCAGGATCCCCACCGTGTGGGTGCTCCCATCCCCCCATACAGGATCTCCGGCGGGTGTCTGTATAAAAAAAGACCGGGTCCCACTGTCTTGCCCAGGCTACGCTGCAGGGGCTATTCACAAGCACGATCCCACTACGGAGCGGCAGGGAAGTTTTGACCTGCTCCGTTTCTGACCTGGGCCGGTTCACCCCTCCTTAGGCAACCTGGTGACCCCAGGCGTCCCAGGGATCACCATATCGATGCCGAGCTTAATGCGGACACCCGATGGGCACCGCCCACTGCCGCCTAGAACCCCTGAGCGCCGGCGATCTGCCGGCCTCGGTCTCCCCAGGAGCTGGGATCACAGGCCCGAGCCCCGGTGCCCGGCTGGTTTCCTGCTCGCCCAGCTCCTGCTTTCAGCTCAGCGTATGAGTTCTGTGCATTGGCCACATGGGGGGGGGGCAGCCTGGACCTGGCCTAATGCGCCCACCTCCACAAGCAGTAATTAGACCCGTGAAACGAGCCAGCCGAATGAGATTGTTCACAGCAACTCACCCCATGTAAATAGCCCTCCGCCATGGTCTGTCTCCGCCCCTTGCACAAATAAATTTGTTAGTCTCTAACGTGCCACAAGTCCTCCTTTTCTCCTTGCACACTGTTACCCTTCAAGGTCCACGCTCACTGCCAGCTTCCTGAGACACACACACCTCTGATTGTTGTCACTGAGACATTTTTACTCTCTTATATTAAGTGTCAAGCGGGCGTGAACGTGGTTAACGTCACAGAAGGGGTCATGGGCCTGCAAAGGTTGAGAAACCCTGCTCGTGTTATTAGCATCAGGTCTCCAATGGGACTGATCCTCTATGATCCCCCGCAAGGAGCACTCTGTGGATTTGTTCTCCGGGCCCAATCCATGCTTATGTATACAGGACTTGAAATCTTGCCCATTTGCTGAATTGAGCGCTAGGGCACTAGGAAGCTATAAGGGGGGGTGCGTTGGTGGGGACAAGACTTTTACTTCTATTCTTAGATGAAATGGGTGGAGGAGCAAAATTATTAGTCTCAGAGTAGGGCCCCAAAAAGAGTTAATTCGTGACTGGTACCAGTCACTGCCATGGACTTTCCACTGCCAGCAAGAATCCACTCAGAAGTTCCTCCTAATTTTACAATCAGGATTAGGGTTAAGCTTTCTAGGCCACTTCTTCCTATGTAAAATCAGACTTGGGTGCCCCATGCAATCGAAGTCACCGCTTTCTGGGTGCACTGTTTACGTTCTGACATTGTGACACATTGTAAAATAGAGACACGGGGTCATTAAATCCTAGCACACCCAGAAAGTCATAGGAGCTGGAACTAGGGGTGCTGGGGGTCTGCTGCACCCCCTGGCTTGAAGTGGTTTCCATTATATCCAGGGTTTACAGTTTGGTTTAGTGGCTCTCAGAACCCTCACTATAAAAATGGTTCCCGCACCCCGACAAAAAGTTCTGATGCGTTATTTTTTAGCTTTGCTGAAATTAGGACCAGCCCATGCAAATTGTGATTGCCTTGCACAATTCGAAACAGGGTAACAAATCCATTTGCTATTGAAAACCCATACAAAATCACAGATACTCACACACGGACAGGATGAGAACCTGGGGAAAAAAGAGCCATTCGACCTAAAGGAGACCTTCCTCTGCTGAAATACATACACCCCCCTCCCACTTCCTCAGTACTTCACACCTAGGAGATGTTTTCAGATGTTAGGGGATGGACTTTACCATCCTTTGCACTGACTGCTATGTAGCGGAAATCTTACCTGGGCTCTGAGCCGACTCTCCCACGCTCTGAAGTCAGTACCCGCTTTGCCATGCATGCCGTTTCTGACCCACGCAAGCCTCACTGAAGTCCAGGGATGAGAAGCACCCCTTCGCATTCTCCATATTCTCTTCTTTTCTTGCCAATAACAATGATGGGGTCGAAAAACGTCTTTCATTTTTAGTTTGCACTGAAAAGAGCAAGAGACTTGCTTTCGCCTTTCCCAGGGGGCTTCTTTGCATGCTCCATATAGGAGCTATAAAGTGGGTGTAATCAATGTTAAAAGTTCTGGTATTTTTGAAAGAATATTATAAGGGTACGACAAAATGTCATACAAATGTCATCTTACACTAGGGTGACCAATAGCAAGTGTGAAAAATCGGGACGGGAGGTGGGGAGTCATCAGAGTCCATATTAAAAAAAGCTTCAAAATCAGGACTGTCCCTGTAAAATCGGGAGACCTGGTCACCCTGTCTTAAGTGAAACCTGGGATTTGTCTCTTTTTGAGCTGTGCAATCATGAAGGCAGCCGGTGGTGGGGTTGGGTCATGTTATCTGGCCATAGATAACTGAAGTAAGGGACCCCGGTATTTTTCCACCTCTGTATTCTGGAGCCTCCTTCCTCACATTTCCTCTCACACTCCCTCTTACATGCCGCCATCAACACAGCCAGGCCTGGAGGGCGGAGAGCGCCGGGCAAGGAGGGTTGGGTCGGTCGTCACCCCACCCCGTGGGAGAGAGGGGTACGGGAGTATGGGAGTGCGTGTGTGTCACCCCTCCCCATGTGAACCCTAAAGCCTTTGAGAGAAGAAGGTAAATAAAAAGAATCCAGGCCCACAGGATTTCTTTTTAACAGGGGCTCAGCCACCTTGATGTTAATTTGAACGGTTGTCCTGCCTCGTTCTGATTGCTTGGCCTTGAACTCCCTTGAATACCAGTAATTTTCCCAGGTGTCCTGTATTCAGCACAGGGAAATATGGTCACTCTATTTAGGTGCCCAACTCCCGCTGAGTGAGCTGGTGGCCTCCATTAGCGCCTTCCGACATAACAGCTTGTTACACCCCATGGCCACATAGGCACCATAAACAGACAGTGAAGAAATGGGAGGGGGCAAGGCAGGGATACGTCTGACGGGCAATTTCCCTTTGCATTATTCAGAATACCGCAGTGCACCGTAACGGCCCCTCCAATCACTGGGTTGGACTCCGGAGGGAACCGGGCCAGCCCTGGAGATGGGTGGATGGCGCTGCATTCAACCACCTGTGAGTGCCTTTCTTTCTGACTACACATGGCGGGGGGGGCAGGATTGAGGGGATGCACACCATGATATAGGGCAACTATGGCCAGAGCCCCACCCACAACTTGGGAGCCTTAGGGAAGCCCCATTCCCAGAGAGGCAGCAGCTGCCTTTTCCGCCCTCCAGAAGTGGCAGCAGAGGCCAGTCTACTCCCAGAAAGGTATTGGTGGAAGCGGTGGGATCTGTCAATACCTTGCCCAACAGCTAGGCCTACTGCTCTCCTCTTTCCTTCCCCACAGCGCCCCCTTCTGGGGTGGGGTTAGCATGGGCTGTACCTACTAGCAGGGATCCAACACGCTGTCTATCACCCGTTTATAGGTCGCACTATAAGTCATGGCTGGGAGTTTACAGCTTGCAGCCAGGGTCAGCCTGGGCTAGAGAAGCACGACACAAGACATATGCCTGTATCCGTGTGCGTATTGGAGCTGGCCGGGACTTTCCCAATGCAGCGGTTTTCCATCACACAATGCCAGCGCCTCAAAGGGGAAACCCTCAGCAAAACCGTGTGGGTTTCAACAACATTTCATTTTGAAAGAAAAATGGAAGAAAAAGTGGTTTGACCTTTTCAGAATGGAACGGTTGGATTTCCCATTTCAAAATCCTGTCTCCGTTCCATTTCTTAATTGTATATAAAACAATCTTTTAAAAAGTCAAAATCAGAATGAAATGTTTCGATTGTCCCAAAACAACAACGACAAAAACTTTGCGTTGTTTTGCAGGACATTTTCTTTTGTTTTGTTCCATTTTGGAAGAGAAAACATTTAAAACTCGGCTATTTTCCCACGGACTGGAAAATCTACTTCCCACCTTACTATCGCGTGTATGGAGATGGCTCGTATAAAGAGCGCCATCTAGTGGCACTTAAGAATATGTAACATTTTTCGCATACCCCAAGTTTACTCCGGGTCGCTCTGTGCTCCCCTCTACTGACTGGAACATATAGAGGAATTACGGATCTTCTACAGCCTTTATGCTAACAGAGGTTGGTCTTTTAGCTCAGGCAGTAGAGATGCTTGCGCTTAGACCCAGAACTCCCAAATTCCATCCCCGCTTCTGGCAACCACACACAGGTGTGGCCTTATAGTCACAAATTTGTAGGACCAATAAAGTTATTGTTGTCATGTGCTGCAAACAGCTTCCGGATGGCACGGCTCGTACCATGGTGCCAGGAGTGGGAGGGCTTTAAGTCTACATTAGGTGTAGCCGCCTGCATGGAACTTGGAGGGAGGAGCACAGGTTGCAGGAGGGAAGAGTTTGGAGGAAGCACCAGGCAGTCGGTCTGTGTGCACATGGCTGGAATGTTAGTTGCAGTCACAACACCTCTGTCAATTGTTCTCTTAACGAAGAGCCAGTTTAGTTTAAGAACATGGACAGTGTCCCTAGCCCAGCGCAAACCCCCAGCATAGGAGACCCGAACCGGCGTAATACAGAGCTTGGCCTAGTATTTAAACCTGGTGCAGGGCACTGATACTGATTCAATGTCTTCGCTGCAGAGTTCACTTGGGTTGGAGCACATGGGTTAGCCTCGCAGCCCTACCTGAATTATTGGCTTAGCCGGTGCAGCACTCCTGTCCCCGGTGTGTGTCACTTGGACTTCTGAGGGCATATCCCATGGGTCTTTGTACTTCAGTAAGCCAAGACACTCTGATTCTTTCCCAGTGAATTGTGGGAGAACATGTCTGTCCTTTCTGGGCATATGGCGGGAGAATTGTGGGAAGGCATTGGAGCATGATCAGCACTGGAGGGGTATCGCTTGTGTCCACACCACAAAGTGGACGGGTTACCAGCTCAGGGGAGAGCAGCCAGGCCAGCTAGCCTGGGTTGAAAGCACCACGAAACTCAACCAAGAGGATTGTGGGGGCATGGAGGGGGGTCAGGGGGTCACTGCAGTGAAGAGATATATACCTTGGGGGAATGGTTGGGTGTAGCTACATCAGCACAAAGATCCCCCCTGCACTGTTCCAACGTGTGCCTTATACCTGATCTGTCTGGCTTTAACTTCCAGCCAGTTGTTCTCAGTGTGCCTTTTTCCACTAGGTTCACCGGGGCCTTTGTGATTAATCCTCTTGCTCTCCACTGCAGCTTTGAGATCAGAGGAGCCGGACTCTGCGCTTACCTGGGTGACGGCGTTGTGAACAGCGCGGGCTGCGACACCGAGAGGAAGTGGGCCTGCAGCAAGCCGGACAGACAGACCGGGGGGAAGCAAAGGGACCCAAAGTGTTAAGAGCACCCAAACTGCAGGCTTAGGCTACAGCGTGATTGTAACAATAGCCCCATGGCGGGAACCAGGTTGGACCGCTCTGGACGACGCCAGAGCAAATCTTCGCAGTTTACCCTTAACTAACATTATTCTCTAAATGTCACCGTCACAACCTGGGAGGATTGCAATACAGACAGATCCACAGTCATCTAGAAGCCCAGACAATACAGACAGATCCACAGTCATCTAGAAGCCCAGTGCTAACATCTGACAATTCTGAAGGATCTGATTTTTAAAACAAGTGATCTATTTAACCAAGCCACAGGAAATCAGAAGAACACAAGAACGGCCATCCTGGGTCAGACCAAAGGTCATTCTAGCCCAGTGTCCTGTCTTCCGACAGTGGCCAGTGCCAGGTGCTCCAGAGGGAATGAACAGAACAGGGAATCATCAAGTGACCCACCCTCTGTCACCCATTCCCAGCATCTGGCAAACAGAGGCCAGGGACACCATCCCTGCCCAGCCTGGCTAATAGCCATTGATGGACCTATCCTCCATGAACTTATCTAGTTCCTTTTTGAACTCTTTTATAGTCTTGGCCTTCACATCATCCTCTGGCAAGGAGTTCCACAGGTTAACTGTGCATTGTGTGAAGAAATGCTTCCTTTTGTTTGTTTTAAACTGGCTGCCTATTAGTTTCATTTGTTGACCCCCCGTTCTTATGTGACGAGAAGGAGTAAACAACACTTCCTTATCCACTTTCTCCACACCAGTCATGATTTTATAGACCTCTGTCATATCCCCCCTTAGCCATCTCTTTTCCAAGCTGAAAAGTCCCAGTCTGATTAATCTCTCCTCATACAGCAGCCGTTCCGTACCCCTCATCATTTTTGTTGCCCTTTTTCTGAACCTTTTCCAATCCCAATATATCTTTTTTGAGATGGGGGCGTACCATGGATCGATATAGAGGCAAAATATCTTTTCTGTCTTATTCTCTATCCCTTTCTTAATGATGCCCAACGCTCTGTTCGCTTTTCTGACGGCCGCTGCACATTGAGTGGATGTTTTCAGAGAACTACCCACAGTGACTCCAAGATCTCTTTCCTGAGTGGTCACAGCTAATTCAGACCCCATCATTGTAGATGGGATTATGTTCTCCAATGTGCGTTACTTTGTATTTATCAACATTGAATTTCACCTGCCATTTCATAGCCCGGTCACCCAGTTTGGTGAGATCCTTTTGTTGCTCTTCGCAGTCTGCCTGGGGCTTAACTATCCTGAGTAATGTTGTACCATCTGCAAATTTGGCCACCTCACTGTTTACCCCTTTTCCCAGATCATTTATGAATATGTTGAAAAGGACTGAGCCCAGTACAGACCCCTGGGGGACACCACTATTTGCCTCTCTCCAGTCTGAAAACTGACCATTTATTCCTACCCTTTGGTTCCTATCTTTTAACCAGTTACCGATCCATGAGAGGACCTTCCCTCTTATCCCATGACTGCTTCTTTTGCTTCAGAGCCTTTGGTCAGGGACCTTGTCAAAGGCTTTCTGAAAATCTAAGTACGCTCTATCCACTGGCTCAACCCTGTTCCACGTGCCTTTTGACCCCCTCAGAGAATTCTAGTAGATTGGTGAGGCGCGATTTCCCGTAAAGAAAACCTAACAAGAATGGCTCAGATTTGGGAATCTCCCTCACATCCTCTGCAGCGAAGACTGATGCAAAGAATTCATTTAGCTTCTCCGCAATGGCTGTATCGGGCTTGAGTCCTCCTCTAGCATCTCGATCGTCCAGCGGCCCCACTGGCTGTCTAGCAGGCTTCTTGCTTCTGATGTACTTACAAATGTTTGCTATTTTTTGAGTCTTTGGCTGGCTGTTCTTCCAATTCTTTTTTGGCCTTCCTAATTATATTTTTACACTTCATTTGCCAGCGTTTGTGCTCTTTTCTATTTTCCTCACTAGGATTCAACTTCCACTTTTTAAAGGAGGCCTTTTTGCCTCTCACTGCTTCTTCTACTTTGTTGTTTAGCCACGGTGGCACTGTTTTGGTTCTCTTACTGTGGTTTTTGATTTGGGGTATGCCTTTAATTTGAGCCTCTCTTATGGTGCCTCTAAAAAGTTTCCATGCAGCTTGCAGGGAGGTCACTTTTGGCGCCGGACCTTTTCATTTCTGTTCAGCTAACTTCCTCATTTTTGTGTCGTCCCCCTTCTGAAATTAAATGCGACGGTGTTGGGCCGCTGGGGTGTTTCCCCCACCCCAGGGATGTTAAATTTAATTCTACTATGGCCACTATTACCAAGCGGTCCAGCTGTGCCAGGGGTCTCCAACCTTTTTACACCCAAGATCACTTTTTGAATTTAAGGGCAACCCAGGATCTACCCCGCCCCTTCCCCGAGTCCCACCCCTTCCCCAAAGCCCCACCCCACTCACTCCATTCCCCCCCACCATTGCTCGCTCTCCCACACCCTCACTCACTTTCACTGGGATGGGGTAGGGGGTTGGGGTTCAGGAAGGGGTGTGGGCTCTGGGTTGGGGCTGAAGGGTTTGCAGAGTGGAAGGGGGCTCTGGGCTGAGCCTGGGGCAGAGGATTGGGGTGCAGGAGGAGGTGAGGGGTGCAAGCTCTGGGAGGGAGCTTGGGTCCAGAAAGGGGCTCTGGGCTGGGGCAGAGTATTGGGGTGCAGGAGAGGGTGCGGGCTCTGGGAGGAGTTTGGGTACAGGAGGGGGCTCCAGGCTGGGGCACTGTGTTGGGGTGCCGGCTCTGGGAGGGGGCTCAGGGCTGGGGCTTGGGGTGCAGGAAGGGGTATGGGGTGCTGGCTCCGGGAGGGGGCTGGGGGTTGGGGTGTGGCCTCCCACCGGGCAGCACTTACCTTGGGCAGCCCCCGGTCGGCGGCACGCAAGGCTAAGGCAGGCTCCCTGCCTGCCCCAGCCCCACGCCGCTCCCGGAAGGGGCCAACACACCCCTGCGGCCCCTCTCTGCCAGCACCACCCCTGCAGCTCCCATTGGCCACAGCTCCCCGTTCCCGGCCAATGGGAGCTGCGCGGGGGGGGGCTTTCAGGTGGGAGCAGTGTGCGGAGGGAGACCCCCAGCCCTCCCCCCCCCCGCCCCCAGGGGTGCAGGGCCACGCTGGCTGCTTCTGGGAGCGGGGTGGGGCCGGGGCAGGCAGGGACCCACGGCCACCGGGCTGCACCGCCGGAGATCGCCATCGACCCGGTGGTGACCACTGCCATAGACGGTGACCACGTCCCCCTCCACCGTCTCTTTGTGGCGCTAAACCGACCGAGCTCTTTGAGTCTAGCCCGACTGGGCGGGTTTTCCGACCCTCCCGTCACTCTCGCGGCTCCTCTCTGACCCCTCTGCAAGGTATCAGCGTCCTTCCTGAACTGCGGACACCGGCCCTGGACGCTCGCTTCCAGCCGCGGTCGCACCAGGGCCAAATCCAGAGGGAAAATAACCTCTCGGCTCCGACCCGAGATCCCCCTGGTTATGCCTCCCAGGGTCGCATTAGCCCTTTAGCCTTCAGCGTCTCACTGGGGGCTCGTGTTCAGCTGATTGTCCCCCACAGCCCCCAAATCTTTGTCAGTCACTGCTTCCATCCCTATCCATATCCACCCATCTATCCCCATATACGTCCCGCCCTCCATCCACCCATCCCTCCTGCCATCCCCACATGCATCCCTCCTTCTATCTCTCCATCTCCACTCACGTCCGTCCATCCATCCCTCACTCCCTCCATCCCCACCCACGTCCTTCCTTCTATCCCTCCATCTCCACTCACATCCCTCCATCCATCCCTCCCTCCATCCACATCCCTCCTTCTATCCCTCCATCTCCACTCACATGCCTCCCTCCATCCATCCCTCCCTCCATCCCCATCCATGTCCTTCCTTGTATCCCTCCATCTCCACTCACATGCCTCCCTCCATCCATCCCTCCTGCCATCCCCACATGCATCCCTCCTTCTATCTCTCCATCTCCACTCACGTCCGTCCATCCATCCCTCACTCCCTCCATCCCCACCCACGTCCCTCCTTCTATCCCTCCATCTCCACTCACATCCCTCCATCCATCCCTCCATCCATCCCTCCCTCCATCCCCATCCACATCCCTCCTTCTATCCCTCCATCTCCACTCACATGCCTCCCTCCATCCATCCCTCCCTCCATCCCCATCCATGTCCTTCCTTGTATCCCTCCATCTCCACTCACATGCCTCCCTCCATCCATCCCTCCTGCCATCCCCACATGCATCCCTCCTTCTATCCCTCCATCTCCACTCACATCCCTCCATCCATCCCTCCCTCCATCCCCATCCACATCCCTCCTTCTATCTCTCCATCTCCACTCACGTCCCTCCATCCATCCCTCACTCCATCCCCATCCACATCCCTCCTTCTATCTCTCCATCTCCACTCACGTCCCTCCATCCATCCCTCACTCCCTCCATCCCCACCCACGTCCTTCCTTCTATCCCTCCATCTCCACTCACATCCCTCCATCCATCCCTCCCTCCATCCCCATCCACATCCCTCCTTCTATCCCTCCATCTCCACTCACATCCCTCCATCCATCCCTCCCTCCATCCCCATCCACGTCCCTCCTTCTATCCCTCCATCTCCACTCACATCCCTCCATCCATCCCTCCCTCCATCCCCATCCACGTCCCTCCTTCTATCCCTCCATCTCCACTCACATCCCTCCATCCATCCCTCCCTCCATCCCCATCCACATCCCTCCTTCTATCCCTCCATCTCCACTCACATCCTCTCTCCCTCCCTCCCCCTCCACATCTCTCCTTGTATCCCTCCATCTCCACTCACATCCCTCCCTCCCTCCATCCCTCTCTCCATCCTCACCCACATCCCTCCTATCTCTCCAGCTCCACTCACATCCCTCCATCCACCCAGCCATCCCTCCATTCATCCCCATCCACATCCCTCCTTCTATCCCTCCATCTCCACTCACATCCCTCCATCCCTCCATCCCTCCCTCCATCCCCACACCATCAAAATCATTCCTCCGGCATCAGCATCAGCGCCGGGGATCGCTGAGTCACGCACAGGGCCCGGCCCAGGTGCAAAAGGCCGGAGGGTCCCAGGGGCACATGACACGGCCCCCCGCCCTCACCACCCCCAGTGACAGCCCGCAGGGCCGGGGATTGGGGGGGTTGGAGAAGCCGGGTGCGGCCAGGTGGGGTTCCAGGGGGTGCTGCCAGCCTGCCCAGTCACTGGGCTGAGAGATCGTCCGGGGCTGGAGATTGTTAAATGAAGAAAATAAGAGTTTGGGCAAAATCAGGGGGGTTGGACGTATCGTGGGGGGGGGGGTCCCAGACCAGGCAAAAGGGGAGTGGGGATCTGTGTGACTAATGGTGGGGGGGAGGGCGGAGTATCACCCACAAACCCATACTGTACACACACACATCACACAGAGCCCAGGTCTCTATTCCCACCAGCAGGGGGCAGTGTTCACACACACACACACACACACAGAGCCCAGGTCTCTATTCCCACCAGCAGGGGGCAGTGTTCACACACACACACATCACACAGAGCCCAGGTCTCTATTCCCACCAGCAGGGGGCAGTGTTCACACACACACACACAGAGCCCAGGTCTCTATTCCCACCAGCAGGGGGCAGTGTTCACACACACACACAGAGCCCAGGTCTCTATTCCCACCAGCAGGGGGCAGTGTTCACACACACACACACACAGAGCCCAGGTCTCTATTCCCACCAGCAGGGGGCAGTGTTCACACACACACACACACAGCCCAGGTCTCTATTCCCACCAGCAGGGGGCAGTGTTCACACACACACACATCACACAGAGCCCAGGTCTCTATTCCCACCAGCAGGGGGCAGTGTTCACACACACACACACAGAGCCCAGGTCTCTATTCCCACCAGCAGGGGGCAGTGTTCACACACACACACACACACAGAGCCCAGGTCTCTATTCCCACCACCAGAGGGCAGTGTTCACACACACACACACACAGAGCCCAGGTCTCTATTCCCACCAGCAGGGGGCAGTGTTCACACACACACACACACAGAGCCCAGGTCTCTATTCCCACCAGCAGGGGGCAGTGTTCACACACACACACACACAGAGCCCAGGTCTCTATTCCCACCAGCAGGGGGCAGTGTTCACACACACACACATACAGCCCAGGTCTCTATTCCCACCAGCAGGGGGCAGTGTTCACACACACACACACAGAGCCCAGGTCTCTATTCCCACCAGCAGGGGGCAGTGTTCACACACACACACACACAGAGCCCAGGTCTCTATTCCCACCACCAGAGGGCAGTGTTCACACACACACACACACAGCCCAGGTCTCTATTCCCACCAGCAGGGGGCAGTGTTCACACACACACACACACACACAGAGCCCAGGTCTCTATTCCCACCAGCAGGGGGCAGTGTTCACACACACACACATACAGCCCAGGTCTCTATTCCCACCAGCAGGGGGCAGTGTTCACACACACACACACACAGAGCCCAGGTCTCTATTCCCACCAGCAGGGGGCAGTGTTCACACACACACACACACACAGCCCAGGTCTCTATTCCCACCAGCAGGGGGCAGTGTTCACACACACACACACACAGAGCCCAGGTCTCTATTCCCACCACCAGAGGGCAGTGTTCACACACACACACATACAGAGCCCAGGTCTCTATTCCCACCAGCAGGGGGCAGTGTTCACACACACACACACACAGCCCACCAGCAGGGGGCAGTGTTCACACACACACACACACAGAGCCCAGGTCTCTATTCCCACCAGCAGGGGGCAGTGTTCACACACACACACACACACACAGAGCCCAGGTCTCTATTCCCACCAGCAGGGGGCAGTGTTCACACACACACACATACAGCCCAGGTCTCTATTCCCACCAGCAGGGGGCAGTGTTCACACACACACACACACAGAGCCCAGGTCTCTATTCCCACCAGCAGGGGGCAGTGTTCACACACACACACACACACACAGCCCAGGTCTCTATTCCCACCAGCAGGGGGCAGTGTTCACACACACACACACAGAGCCCAGGTCTCTATTCCCACCAGCAGGGGGCAGTGTTCACACACACACACACAGAGCCCAGGTCTCTATTCCCACCAGCAGGGGGCAGTGTTCACACACACACACACAGAGCCCAGGTCTCTATTCCCACCAGCAGGGGGCAGTGTTCACACACACACACACACAGCCCAGGTCTCTATTCCCACCAGCAGGGGGCAGTGTTCACACACACACACACACAGCCCACCAGCAGGGGGCGGCGATGCTCTCTCACATCACAGCAGGGCAGCAGAACTGGGCCTTGAGTTCTCGTCTCAGTAGCACACGACCCCCTGCACCCTGTGGGCCCAAGCTCAGCGTTCCAGTCTCTCTGGGCCTGTCCCAGGGGTCAGGGGCCGGTGTGCGTCCGTGGGGGGTGGGGGGGCAATCCAGCACAGTGGGTTTGAACCCCCAGCAAGCCCCTTTCCCGTAGGCCTCCCCCAAATCCCTTGTGACGCTTCAAACGGATCCAGGATTGTCCTTCCTCCTCCTCCTCCCCAGGCGCTGCTGTGAGGCCCGGACCCGCTGCCCCACCCCAGAGGTGGCTGCATCTCAGCGCCGGGCGAGTCCTCCCCATGCGGTGCTGCTGCGTGGCTGTTCGCCAGCCGCCCCTCCCCAGAGCTGGCTGTATTCCCACAGCCAGCGCGTTGCGATCTACGGGTCTGTTCACACCCACGGGCGCCCCTTCCCCCTGGCACAGTGCCACGGACGCCTGCGTCATGGGGCAGGTCAGGGACACAGCCCCAGCCGGTCCTGGAACAATCAGCCACCAGGGCAACGTCCGGTTAATATCGGCCTAGGGCTGAGCCCCCCCGCCCCCATGTGAACGGGGCCATCAGGATGCAGGGGGCTGTTAATGAGTGACTGGGCCCCATTCTCCCTGCAGAGCAATGAGCTGCAATTAACCGCCGGGACAGGATGGGCGGGGGGAGGGGGAGGGACTGGCAGCAAAGAATGGGAGGGGGGCAGGTTAGATCTAGTGACACACACACCTCCCACATGCACACAGGGTCCCTCCCCGCTGAGCCAGCCAGTCCCCCAACCCTGGGCCCAGATGGGAGCCAGCGCCCCCTAGAGGGGGAAGGCCCCGTGGCCCGTTCCCCAGCCCCATACCCGGGACTAACACGCTGGAGAGAAGTTAGAGGTTGACGCTCAGTGGAAGTCCCGTGTCCGTCCCATCCCCCCCCCCGCGCGTCCTTGGCCAGGTTCATCCCCTGGGGCCTGCAGGGAAAGGACTGGATGGCGACACTGGGCTCGCTCATCCCCGCTCTGCATGACCCTCCGTGCGCTCACACCACACGCTGACTCACCGGCCACTGCTGAGCGGCCACCACAGGGGACTCCGGCTACCAGAGCAGGCCGGGAGAGCAGGGCTGAGCTTGGGAATGGAGATAGATAGATAGATAGATAGATAGATAGATAGATTAGATTAGATAGAGTGTCTGGGGATAGATAGATAGATAGATAGATAGATAGATAGATAGATAGATAGATAGATAGAGTGTCTGGGGATAGATAGATAGATAGATAGATAGATAGATAGATTAGATTATCTGGGGATAGATAGATAGATAGAGGGGGGGTCTGGAGATGGATAGATAGATAAATGATAGGAACGGTCCATGGCCCAATGGTCCATCTAGCCCAGTATCCTGTCTTCCGGCCAGGTGCCCCAGAGGGAATGAACAGACCAGGTCATCGTCCACTGATCCATCCCCTATCGCCCATTCCCACCTTCTGGCAAGGAGTTCCACAGGTTGGCTGTGCACTGAGTGAAGAAATACTGCCTTTGCTTTGTTTTGAACCTGCTGCCTATTCATTTCACCAGGTGACCCCTCGTTGTTTTGCTCTGAGAAGGGGTAAATGGCACGTCCTTATCGCTTGCTCCACACCCGTCACGGTTTTATCCACCTCTGGCAGGGTCGTCTCTTTTCTCAGGAAAACAGCCCCAGTCTCTTTAATCTCTCCTCATCCGGAAGCTGTTACAGCCCCCTGGCGCCTGGACCGTGGCCCCGTCCCTTGCTCTGCCCCGAGGCCCCGCCTTCGCTCCGCCTCTTCCCCTGAGGCCCCCCCATCCTTCGCTCGCTCCCTCTTCCCCCATTGCTCGCCCTTAAGGCAGAAGGGGGCAGAAAGGAGCGAGTGAGGGCTAGAGCGGGACTCGGGGGCAGAGAGGAGGGAGTGGCTGGCAGGCAGGCAGTGGGGGCCTCGATGGGGTGGAGAGAAGCAGGAGGGGGCCTCGAAGGAGGAGGCGGAGAGGAGTGGGCAGGGGGGCCCTGAAGCAAGGGGCAGAGTGGAGTGAGCTACGGGCGAGGGACGCCTCAGGGGAAGAGGCAGAGTGGGGGCGGGGCTTCGGGGGAAGAGGTTGAGTGGGGGCGAAGCCTTGGGGCAGAGCCGCAGGCAGGGCCACAGTCCAGGCACCGGTGGACCCCCGCTTCTAGGCACTTCCAGCGCTCGCACCCAGCCTCCCCAAATGCAAGAGAGCCGGGGCGACCAGATCTGCACGCAGTGTTCAAGGCGTGGGCGCACCATGGAGTTGTACAGAGGCGATATGATGTTTTCTGTCCTATTCTCTATCCCTTTCTTAATGATTCCCAACATCCTGCTCACGTCTTTGCCGGCCGCTGCCCATTGAGTGGATGTTTTCAGAGAACTGTCCGCAGTGACGCCCAGATCTTTCTTGAGTGGTCACCGCTAATTTAGACCCCATCGTTGTATATGGTCTAGTTGGGATTACGTTTTCCAATGTGCATGACTTTGCATTTATCAACATTGAATTTCCTCTGCCTTTTGTAGCCCGATCACACAGTTTGGTGAGATCCTTTTGTACCCCTTCGCAGTCTGCCTGGGGCTTAACTATCCTGAGTAGTTTCGTATCACCTGCAAATTTTGCCACCTCCCTGTTTATGCCTTTTTCCAGATCATTTATGAATATGTTGAATAGGACTGGGCCCAGTACAGACCCCTGGGGGACACCACTATTTACCTCTTCCCACTGTCAAAACTGACCATTTATTCCTACCCTTTGTTTCCTATCTTTTAACCAAAAAGAAAAGGAGTCCTTGTGGCACCTTAGAGACTAACCAATTTATTTGAGCATGAGCTTTCGTGAGCTACAGCTCACTTCATCGGATGCATACCGTGGAAACTGCAGCAGACTTTATATATACACAGAGAATAAAGTCTGCTGCAGTTTCCACGGTATGCATCTGATGAAGTGAGCTGTAGCTCACGAAAGCTCATGCTCAAATAAATTGGTTAGTCTCTAAGGTGCCACAAGGACTCCTTTTCTTTTTGCGAATACAGACTAACACGGCTGTTACTCTGAAACCTATCTTTTAACCAGTTACCGATCCATGAGAGGACCGTCCCATTTATCCCGTGACAGCTGACTTTGCTTCAGAGCCTTTGGTCAGGGACCTTGTCAAAGGCTTTCATGAAAATCCAAGTACGCTCTATCTACTGGATCCCCCTTGTCCACAGGCCTGTTGACCCCCTCACATAAATCTTATAATGAGACATAATCACCCTTTACAAAAGCCGCATGGACGCTGCCCCGACATCGTGTTCTCGATCACGTTCTGGTCTTTGCGATAGATTCAACCCGTTTGCCCGGGGCTGAAGTCCGGCTTAGGGGCCTGTCATCGCCGGGGTCACCTCTGGAGCCCTTTTAAAACACGGGCATCACGGTAGCTCTCCTCCGGTCATCTGGTGCAGACGCGGATTGACGTGATTGGTTCCTCAGCTCGGTTGGTAGTTCTGCAATTTCATATCTGAGCCCCTTCAGAAGCCGGGGGTGAATCCCATCTGGTCCCGGTGACTTATTACTCTTTAGTTTATCAGCTTGTTCCAAACCCTCCTCGAACGCAACCTCAGTCTGGGACAGTTCCTCGTGTTTGTCACCTACAAGAACTAGCTCAGGGGTGGGAATCTCCCTCACACCCTCAGCCGTGAAGACCGATGCGAAGAATTCATTTAGGGTCGTCTCAAAGGCCTTGTCCTCCTTGAGTGCTCCCTCAGTGCCGCGATCGTCCGGGGCCCCACTGGGTGTTTGCCACGCTTCCTGCTTCTACACAAAACAATTTTGGCTGTTCGTCTTTCTGTCTTTGGCTGGTTGCTCTTCAAATTCATGTTTGGCCTCCCGAATGATACTTTTATGCTTGCAATAGAGGTGTCGGGGCATCGGTAGAGTAGATAGAGAGATGCGTATGGGGATGGACAGACAGACAGATGGGGGTGTGTGGGGATAGACAGACAGATAGATGGGGGTGTAGGGGATAGACAGAGATAAATGGGAGTTTAGGGGGATGGACAGATGGATAGGTATGGAGATGGACAGACAGACAGATGGGGATGGACAGACAGATAGATGGGGGTGTACGGGGACAGACAGATGAGGGTGTATGGGGATGGACAGACAGATAGCTGGGGATGCGGGGGGTGGACAGACGGACAGATGAGGGTGTATGGGGTGGACAGACAGATAGATGGGGGTGTATGGGAATGGACAGACAGGTAGCTGGGGGTGTAGGGGATGGACAGACAGATAGATGGGGGGCGTAGCGAATGGAGAGACAGGTAGCTGGGGGTGTAGGGGATGGACAGACAGATAGATGGGGGGCGTAGCGAATGGAGAGACAGAAGGATGGGGTGTAGGGAATGGACAGACAAGTAGCTGGGGGTGTAGGGGATGGACAAATGGACAGATTGGTGACCAGGGCTGGTGCTGGCGTTTCCCCAAGGGCAGTTCTCAGGACGGACAGCTCTTTGTTGTGTTCTTTCCCTGGCATAGAAGGTTTTTTCCCCTCTCTCCTTCTCTACCCAGGAAGCCCCAGGCTGATGCCTCCCCGGCCTGGGGGGTCCCTGAATGTTGGGCTGACCGGCTGTCTCCACACTCAGCGTGCTTGGGGGCCCAGGAGTGGGGTGGGCTGGATCATTAAATACAGCAGGGCCCCCATCTCGGACAGTGTCTGGGCAGCGCCCGGCACAACGAGGCCCTGATCTCAGCTGGGGCAGGGACTGTCTCGCCCTGTGTCTGTGCAGAGCCCAGCACAACAGAGCCCTGGCTCCCAGCCCTCCTGCTCTAACCACTGGACCCCGCTGCCCTCCCAGAGCCGGGGAGAGAACCCAGGCGTCCTGGCTCCCAGCCCCTCCTGCTCTGACCCACTACACACCGCTGCCCTTGCAGGCCATTGAGAGGTTGCGTTGCAAGGCCAGAAGCGAAGGGAAATGACGCACTCACCCGCAGTGTTTACTGAACATCCGAGGGGGTCGTGTACGGCCTGGAGCTGTTATTCCCACGTTGGAGCTCTTGGCTCGGCTGGGCCAGAGCAAGAACCTGCGCACTGCCCAGATCCGGCCTCCGCCGGCTTCACCTACCAGTGAAACGAGTGCACCGGCCTCTGGGAATCCGGCTACCCAAAGGGACCCCTCGATCGCTGCGTGCTGTGTGGGGCAGAGCAGAGGGGCTGCGGGTCGGGAGTGAGGGGCACCGGCAGAGCTGGGGGGGGGGCAGGACTGGGCTAGCAGGGGCTGCGGGTTGGGAGTGAGGGGCACCAGCAGAGCTGGGGGGCAGGTCTGGGCTAGCAGGGGGCTGTGGGTCGGGAGTGAGGGGCACCGGCAGGGCTGGGGGGCAGGGCTGGGATAGCAGGGGGCTGCGGGTCGGGAGTGAGGGGCACCGGCAGGGCTGGGGGGCAGGGCTGGGATAGCAGGGGGCTGCGGGTCGGGAGTGAGGGGCACTGCGGGGGGCCTGGCAGGGGAGGGGGGCACCCAGGGCCAGGCTAGCAATCTGGAGTGGAAATGTCTTTCTTTCTTTCTTCCTTTCTTTCTTTCTCCCCCTCCCCCTCCCCCTCTCTTTCACCTTCCTGCCCAGAACAATTTACAGGACGCCAATTGCTCAAGCAACCTGCCCTCGGCAAATCCACCAGTTCCAGCCGCGTCCCCGGAAACTGCCCCCCCCCCCCGCCCCCACTGCTGACCCCTCCCGGGAGCAGCGGCCCGAGACGCCCTGGCCCGGGGCAGTTCCTGCCAGGCCCCGGTTCCTGTTCTCGGCCCCAGGCGCTGGCGGAGGCCAGAGAGCACCGGGCTCTGTTCACACCCAGATACAAATACCCCACTGCAGACACCTGTTTGTGGGAGGGCTGCCGGTGCCCCCCAGTGTTCCTTAGTGGGTCCTGTGGCTGCTCCCCCCACTCTCCTTAGTGGGGACCCAAGGGGCCAGCGCAGAGAGACTTCTGGTGCCAGCGGTGGGATCCGTGGCGGGAAGGGGCCTGAGTCTCTTGGGCTGGGAGGGGAAACGAGAGGGTGAGACGTGTTTGACTGGGCTCAGTTTGAGGGCTGCAAACACGCACACACAACCCCCCCATACACACTACACCTAACGCACCCACACAACCACCCTCGCGCTCACACACACACACAAAAACTCCTCCCCCGATCACACACACACACACACACACCCCTCCCTGCCAGACACAGACACACAGAAGCCCGCCCCCAAACACGCCCACGTCAAGAGCCGCACAACCGTGTTACAGCAACACAAGCGCACACAGTCAGACTCACACACTCACACAGCAACGCAAACACGCCCAGCCAGTCGCCGCAACACGCGTCTAGACAGCCACACACCCAGCAACACAAACACACACGCGTCAACAGCAACACAAACACACACCCTCCGTGCTACAGATGCGCGTGCTCACACCCACACCCTCACAGCCTGAGGTGCGTGCTAATCTCCCCAGGACCGGGAGCTGGGTGACTCACCAGAGCTGACAGAGGCTGGGCCCGGAGCCCAAGGCAGGAAAACTTTGCAATCTCCAAAACCCCACATGCAACCGGATTCCTGGGATGCTTCTGCCCTGAGCGAATCCCTCTACAGATTGGGCGCAATCTGGCCCTGATTCCAGCGGGCTCACTGCGGATTCACACCGGGGTCACTGAGATGAGACACGGCTCTGGCTCCATGGACGTTGGGGGGGGTCACTCCGGTTTCACACCGGGGTCACTGAGATCGGAACCGGCTCTGGCTCCATTGACGGCATGGAGGGCCACTGAGATCGGAACCGGCTCTGGCTCCATTGACGGCAGGGGGGGTCACTCCGGTTTCACACCGGGGTCACTGAGATCAGGCCCGGCTCTGGCTCCATTGACGGCAGGGGGGTCACTCCGGTTTCACACCCGGGTCACTGAGATCGGAACCGGCTCTGGCTCCATTGACAGCAGGGGGGTCACTCCGGTTTCACACCCGGGTCACTGAGATCGGAACCGGCTCTGGCTCCATTGACGGCAGGGGGGTCACTCCGGTTTCACACCCGGGTCACTGAGATCGGAACCGGCTCTGGCTCCATTGACGGCAGGGGGGTCACTCCGGTTTCACACCCGGGTCACTGAGATCAGGCCCGGCTCTGGCTCCATTGCGGCAGGGGGGTCACTGAGATCAGAACCGGCTCTGGCTCCATTGACGGCAGGGGGGTCACTCCGGTTTCACACCGGGGTCACTGAGATCAGGCCCGGCTCTGGCTCCATTGACGGCAGGGGGGTCACTCCGGTTTCACACCCGGGTCACTGAGATCGGAACCGGCTCTGGCTCCATTGACGGCAGGGGGTCGCCCTGGGGCCGGATTCCAGGGGGGAAGATGAGCTCAGAGCTGGGTCGTGTTGCAGTGATATTTACAGGGGCTACACGAGTCATTCCTGAGTGTGTGGCCAGTGACTCATCCCATCCAGACACCCCCGCCCCGACCTGGCTAGCCGGGCAGCTGCGGCTTGTTTGGGGTCAGAGCCTGGCCAGGAGCTCGCGGGGGCCCCCGGCTTTCCTGCCAAACTACAAACAACCCCAGCCCCCGGGTTGAACTATGAAGTTCAGTGACTTAGTCACCTTCCCCCAACACCTGGACACGCGAACCCCAGAGCCAGGGCTCTGGCCAGGAAATGGGGCTTAGAGCGGGGGAGGCTGGGAGCCAGGACGCCTGGGTTCTCTCCCTGGCGCTGGGACAGATGCAGGTTTGTATTATTAGCTCCATTTCAGGACTGGAAAAATCGGGCCTGAAGAGTTGATATGATATAACAGTTGAAAGGAAAAGTGAGTCAGTGTCAAAGAACCCAGGCGTCCTGGCTCCCGCCCTCCCCCCTGCTCTAACCACCAGACCCCACTCCCCTCCCAGCCCTGGTGTGACGGTGAGAAGCTGTGGTGCAGGGTGTGGGAGCCAGGACTTGTCCCGGCCTGTTCACTACCTGCAGCTCCCCGTCCCCGGCAGTGTCTGATCCAGCCCAGGGGTTGCAGCATCCGGCTCAGGGACGCCAACACCCGGCTGCCTGCCCAGCCTCACCGGGGCAGGAACAAGGCCCCCGCCGGCGCCTACCCCCCTCTGTCCCTTCACACGGCCTGGCCGCCTGGCCGCCTCCGCCCAGCCCTGCCGGTGCCCCTCACTCCCGACCCGCACCCCTGGCCCCCCCAGCCCTGTCCCCCCACAGCCCTGCCGGTGCCCCTCACTCCCGACCCGCAGCCCCTGCTACCCCCGCCCTGGCCCCCCCACAGCCCTGCCGGTGCCCCTCACTCCCGACCCGCACCCCTGGCCCCCCCAGCCCTGTCCCCCCACAGCCCTGCCGGTGCCCCTCACTCCCGACCCGCACCCCTGTCCCCCCACAGCCCTGCCGGTGCCCCTCACTCCCGACCCACAGCCCCTGCCAGCCCAGCTCTAACCCCCCCCAGCCCTGCCGGTGCCCCTCACTCCCGACCCGCAGCCCCTGCTACCCCCCGCCCTGCCCCCCCAGCCCTGCCGGTGCCCCTCACTCCCGACCCACAGCCCCCTGCTAGCCCAGCCCTGGCCCCCCCCAGCCCTGCCGGTGCCCCTCACTCCCGACCCGCAGCCCCTGCTACCCCCGCCCTGGCCCCCACCAGCCCTGCCGGTGCCCCTCACTCCCGACCCGCAGCCCCTGCTAGCCCAGCCCTGGCCCCCCCCAGCCCTGCCGGTGCCCCTGACTCCTGACCCGCAGCCCTTGCTACCCCCGGCCTGGACCCCCACAGCCCTGCCGGTGCCCCTCACTCCCGACCTGCAGCCCCTGCTAGCCCAGCCCTGCCCCCCCCAGCCCTGCCGGTGCCCCTGACTCCTGACCCGCAGCCCTTGCTACCCCCGGCCTGGACCCCCACAGCCCTGCCGGTGCCCCTCACTCCCGACCCACAGCCCCCTGCTAACCCAGCCCTGGCCCCCCCCAGCCCTGCCGGTGCCCCTCACTCCCGACCCGCAGCCCCTGCTACCCCCGCCCTGGCCCCCACCAGCCCTGCCGGTGCCCCTCACTCCCGACCCGCAGCCCCTGCTACCCCGCCCTGGCCCCCCCACAGCCCTGCCGGTGCCCCTCACTCCCGACCCGCAGCCCCTGCTAGCCCAGCCCTGCCCCCCCCAGCCCTGCCGGTGCCCCTCACTCCCGACCCACAGCCCCTGCTACCCCCACCCTGGCCCCCCCACAGCCATGCCGGTGCCCCTCACTCCCGACCCGCAGCCCCTGCTAACCCAGCCCTGGCCCCCCCAGCCCTGCCGGTGCCCCTCACTCCTGACCCACAGCCCCCTGCTAGCCCAGCCCTGGGCTCCCTCCCAGCTCTGCTGGTGCCCCTCACTCCTGACCCGCAGCCCCCCATTCTTCCTTTTCCCATCCCCCTTCATGCCTCCATCCCCCTCACACACCACCCCAGATGTGTCCTCACCTTGATTCCCCCCCCATCATGTTTCCTGTTCCCTCGTTAGCTCAGCTCCCTTCCCCCCCTCGAAGTCAGCTCCTCCACGGGAAGTGAAAGCTCTGCGGACCCCCCTTCTCATAACTCCAGGCACCAGGCCCTTCCGGGAGCCCGGCTTGCATCAGCTGAGGGGGTCCCCGGAAGTGACTAAAGAGTCCCTGTGACGGGGGACGGGCACTGGGGCCTCATCCGGCTTCCTCTTTCTCTGTAAGAATCACCGGGCTCGGCTCAGCTTCTGCCCGGGCTCCCCTCGGCCCCGCACCCGACCTGCTGCTGCCCCCCGGCTCGCTGGCCCCCACCCCAGGCAGTAGGGACAGGAACTGTCCCACCTCCACAGGGACCCCAGCTAACCCACCCTCTCCCCTCCCAGGGCCAGGACAGAACCCAGGAGTCCTGACTCCTAGCCCTCGGCCCTGCTCTAACCACTAGCCCCCACTCCCCTCCCAGAGCCAGGGATAGAACCCAGGAGTCCTGGCTCCCAGCATCCCCCACTCTAACCCACTAGCCCCTGCTCCTCTCCCAGTGCTGGGGAGAGACCCCAGGAGTCCTGGATCCCAGCCCCCCCTGCTCTAACCACTAGCCCCCACTCCCCCCGCAGAGCCAGGGATAGAACCCAGGAGTCCTGGCTCCTCGGAAGCGCACACGAGGGGGTCATGGGGGGGGAGAGCCTGGCCCACGGGGCTCAGGCAGTTGGTTCCAGTTCTGATTTTGCTGACCCAGGGCTGAAGTGGCTCTGAAGCTCTTTAGCAGAGACGGATTTTTCCATCACTTCCTTCCCCCGATCTGCCTCCGGCGGGTGCCTGTGGCCCCCCCCAGCCCGCCGCCCCAACACCTCCGCGCAGGCCCCTCTCTGCCCACACACAGAGCCCCTCACCCCCTTCCCTGCTTCCCTGGGCCCGCCAGTCCCGCCCTGGGGCCGGGTGGGAGCCGGTGCCCCCTAGAGGGGACAGGCCCCTGCCCCATTCCCTGCCCCCCCCCCGAGCCATCCAATCCCTGCCCTGGGGCCGGGTGGGAGCCGGCGCCCCCTAGAAGGGACAGGCCCCTGCCCCATTCCCTGCCCCCCCCCGAGCCATCCAATCCCTGCCCTGGGGCCGGATGGGAGCCGGTGCCCCCTAGAAGGGACAGGCCCCTGGCCCCATTCCCTGCCCCCCCCCGAGCCATCCAATCCCTGCCCTGGGGCCGGATGGGAGCCGGTGCCCCCTAGAAGGGACAGGCCCCTGGCCCCATTCCCCGCCCCCCGTTTCCCCTGTGCCAACGGGGAAGTTGTGTTGCATCACACGCTGGCATCTGGTTTTTCTAATCTTGTGAAATCACAACACGCTCTCCATCGCGTCTGCTCTGAGCCCGCCCACCGCCGGGCAGTGGGGGAGGGCGTGTGTGTTGTAATGTGTGTGTGTGAGAGAGAGAGAGGGAGAACTGTGCTCCTGTGTGTGCTGTGTCAGGGAATGCGTGGTTGCTTCGGGTGCGTGTGTGTGTTGAGTGTGTGCATTGGCACGTGTGTCGGGGAGTGAGTAGCCTGGGTGGACGTGTGGGTGGGTGGGTCTTTGGGTTGATGGTGTGCGTTTTGATGGGTGTGCATTGACCTCTCTTGGGCTTATTGTGCGAGTGTTTGGCAACGGCCCAGGATGTGTGGGTCAGTGCGTCCGACGATTCTGGCAGTGTGTTTGTGTAATTTGTGTGTGTGTGTCGCTGTGTGTATTTATTGCACAGATCAGGATGTGTGGGTCAGTGTGTGTCTATGTTCTGGCAGCGTGTTTGTGTTGATCGTGTGTGTCTACGTCTATTGCGTGGGTCAGGCCATGTGTGACCAGTGTGTGTATTTTGTGAGTGCATTGACTGTGTGTTTGTTGCAGGCTGTAGGGGTCAATATATGCAAACACCGTGACTGTATTTTACAGGCATCTTTGGGGGGTTTTATTTTGTGTCTGCATCTATTACCCAGGGCAGGAAGTGCAAGTCAGCGCGTGTGGATAGTCAGACGTGTGTGTGTTTGTTTATTACACATCCGGAAGTGTAAGTCAGGGAGAATTTACATTCTGTGAGAGTGTTTATTCTGTGTGTGTTGGTGCATCGCACAGACCAGATGTGGGTGGTCAATACGTGTGGGTTGCGTGTGTATTTTGTGAATGTTCTTATTTTGTGTGGGGATGTGTATTGCACAGCTCAGGGAGTGTGGGTCTCTGTGTGTATTTATTCTATAGTGTTTGTGTGTGTGTAGGTCAGAGAGAGCTTATTTTCTATTAAGGTGTTTATTCTCTGTGTGTGTGCGTGGGGGGGGGTGTGTATTCTGTGTGTGTGTGATGCACCGCTCAGGAGGTGGGGATCGGGGGGGGGTGTGATGCACCGCTCAGGAGGTGGGGATCGGGGGGGGGTGTGATGCGCGGCTCAGGATGTGGGGATTGGGGGGGGGTGTGATGCGAGGCTCAGGATGTGGGGATCGGAGGGGTGTGTGTGATGCGAGGCTCAGGATGTGGGGATCAGGGGGGGTGTGATGCGAGGCTCAGGATGTGGGGGATCGGGGGGGTGTGATGCGAGGCTCGGGATGTGGGGATCAGGGGGGGTGTGATGCGAGGCTCAGGATGTGGGGGATCAGGGGTGGGGTGTGATGCGAGGCTCGGGATGTGGGGATCGGGGGGGGTGTGATGCGAGGCTCAGGATGTGGGGATCGGGGGGGTGTGATGCGAGGCTCAGGATGTGGGGATTGGGGGGGGGTGTGATGCGTGGCTCAGGATGTGGGGATCGGGGGGGTGTGATGCGAGGCTCAGGATGTGGGGATCGGGGGGGGTGTGATGCGTGGCTCAGGATGTGGGGATCGGGGGGGGTGTGATGCGAGGCTCGGGATGTGTGTGTGTGTCTCTGTTGCACGGCTCAGGGTAGGTGTGTGTGTAGGTTTCGGAGTGGTAGCAACTGCCCCCATCTTTTCCTGTGCTGTGTATTTATACCTGCTACTGTGTTTTCCACTCCATGCAGCTGAGGAATCACAGAATCACAGAATATCGGAGTTGGAAGGGACCTCAGGAGGTCATCTAGTCCCACCCCCTGCTCGAAGCAGGACCAACCCCAACTAAATCATCCCAGCCAGGGCTTTGTCAAGCCTGACCTTAAAAACCTCTAAGGGAGGAGAGGTTTCAGAGTAGCAGCCGGGTTAGTCTGTATTCGCAAAAAGAACAGGAGGACTTGCGGCACCTTAGAGACTAACCAATTTATTTGAGCATAAGCTTTCATGAGTTGCATCCGATGAAGTGAGCTGTAGCTCACGAAAGCTTATGCTCAAATAAATTGGTTAGTCTCTAAGGTGCCACAAGTCCTCCTTTTGCTTTTTAAGGAAGGAGATTCCACCACCTCCCTAGGTAACGCATTCCAGTGCTTCACCACCATACTAGTGAAAAGGTTTTTCCTAATATCCAACCTAAACCTCCCCCACTGCAACTTGAGTCCATTACTCCTCGTTCTGTCACCTGCTACCACTGAGAACAGTCTAGATCCATCCTTTTTGGGACCCCCTGTCAGGTAGTTGAAAGCAGCTATCAAATCCCCCCTCATTCTTCTCTTCCGCAGATTAAACAATCCCAGTTCCCTCAGCCTCTCCTCATAAGTCATGTGTTCCAGTCCCCTAATCATTTTTGTTGCCCTCCGCTGGACACTTTCCAGTTTTTCCACATCCTTCTTGCAGTGTGGGGCCCAAAACTGGCACAGTACTCCAGATGAGGCCTCACCAATGCCAAATAGAGGGGAATGATCACGTCCCTCGATCTGCTGGCAATGCCCCTACTTATACATCCCAAAATACCGTTAGCCTTCTTGGCAACAAGGGCACACTGCTGACTCATATCCAGCTTCTCGTCCACTGTAACCCCTAGGTCCTTTTCTGCAGAACTGCTGCCTAGCCATTCGGTCCCTAGTCTGTAGCAATGCATGGGATTCTTCCGTCCTAAGTGCAGGACTCTGCACTTGTCTTTGTTGAACCTCATCAGATTTCTTTTGGCCCAATCCTCCAATTTGTCTAGGTCCCTCTGTATCCTATCCCTGCCCTCCAGCGTATCTACCTCTCCTCCCAGTTTCGTGTCATCTGCAAACTTGCTGAAGGTGCAATCCACGCCATCCTCCAGATCATTAATGAAGATATTGAACAAAACCGGCCTCAGGACCGACCCTTGGGGCACTCCACTTGATACCGGCTGCCAACTAGACATGGAGCCAGTGATCACTATCTGTTGAGCCCGACAATCTAGCCAGCTTTCTATCCACCTTATAGTCCATTCATCCAGCCCATACTTCTTTAACTTGCTGGCAAGAATACTGTGGGAGACCGTGTCAAAAGCTTTGCTAAAGTCAAGGAACACGTCCACTGCTTTCCCTTCATCCACAGAGCCAGTTATCTCGTCATAGAAGGCGATTAGATTAGTCAGGCATGACTTGCCCTTGGTGAATCCATGCTGACTGTTCCTGATCACTCTCCTCTCCTCTGCGTGCTTCAGAATTGATTCCCTGAGGACCTGCTCCATGATTTTTCCAGGGACTGAGGTGAGGCTGACTGGCCTGTAGTTCCCCGGATCCTCCTCCTTCCCTTTTTTAAAGAATGGGCACTACATTAGCCTTTTTCCAGTCCTCCGGGACCTCCCCCGATGGCCATGAGTTATCAGAGATAATGGCCAGTGGCTCTGCAATCACATCCGCCAATTCCTTTAGCACTCTCGGATGCAGCACATCCGGCCCCATGGACTTGTGCACGTCCAGCTTTTCTAAATAGTCCCGAACCACCTCTTTCTCCACTGAGGGCTGGTCACCTCCTCCCCATGCTGTGCTGCCCAGTGCAGTGGTCTGGGAGCTGACCTTGTTCGTGAAGACAGAGGCAAAAAAAGCATTGAGTACATTAGCTTTTTCCACATCCTCTGTCACTAGGTTGCCTCCCTCATTCAGTAAGGGGTCCACACTTTCCTTGACTTTCTTCTTGTTGCTAACATACCTGAAGAAACCCTTCTTGTTACTCTTAACATCCCCCGCTAGCTGCAACTCCAGGTGTGATTTGGCCTTCCTGATTTCACTCCTGCACGCCCGAGCAATATTTTTATACTCATCCCTGGTCATGTGTCCAATCTTCCACTTCTTGTAAGCTTCTTTTCTGTGTTTAAGATCAGCAAGGATTTCACTGTTAAGCCAAGCTGGTCGCCTGCCATATTTACTATTCTTTCTACACATCGGGATGGTTTGTCCCTGTAACCTCAATCAGGATTCTTTAAAATACAGCCAGCTGTATTTTAAAATACAGGAAGTGGGTTTTAGCCCATGAAAGCTTAGGCCCAAATAAATCTGTTAGTCTCTAAGGTGCCACAAGGACTCCTCGTTGTTTTTCTGTGTGTGTGTGTATTCTGTGTGTCTATTGCCCAACTCATGGTGTGTGTGTATTTTCTGTGTGTGTCTATTGCACAGCTGCGTGTATGTGTGTATCTATATGGGGGGAGGTGTATATTCTCTGTGTGTCTCTTGCACAGCTCAGGGGTGTGTGTATGTAATCTGTGCATGTGAGAGAGAGTGTGTGTGTTCTCTGTGTGTGTCTATTGCACTCCTGGAAAGGTGTATATACACAAACCCAGGAACCAATCCCTGCAACAAAGCCCGTTGTCAAGTCTATCCACATATCTATTCAGGGGACACCATCACAGGGCCTAATCACATCAGCCACACTATCAGAGGCTCGTTCACCTGCACATCTACCCATGTGGTATATGCCATCGTGTGCCAGCAATGCCCCTCTGCCATGTACATTGGCCAAACTGGACAATCTCTATGCAAAAGAATAAACGGACACAAATCAGACGTCAAGAATTATAACATTCATAAACCAGTCGGTGAACACTTCAGCCTCCCTGGTCACTCGATTACAGACCTAAAAGTGGCAATTCTTCAACAAAAGAACTTCAGAAACAGACTGCAACGAGAAACTGCAGAACTGGAATTAATTTGCAAACTGGACGCCATTAAATTAGGCTCGAATAGAGACTGGAGTGGATGGGTCATTACACAAAGTAAAAACTATTCCCCCCCCTGCTAATTTTTTCCCCCGTTGTTACTCACAACTTCTTGTCAAATGTTTGACATGGGCCACCCTGATTATCACCACAAAAGGTTTATTTTTTTCCTGCTGATAATAGTCCACCTTAATTGATGAGTCTCATTACAGTGGATATGGCAACCCCCATTGTTTCATGTTCTCTGTGTGTATATATCTTCCTACTGTATTTTCACTCCATGCATCCGAGGAAGTGGGCATTAGCCCACGAAAGCTTATGCCCAAATAAATGTGTTAGTCGGGTGCCACAAGGACCCCTCGTTTTTTTTGCCGATACAGACTAACACGGGTACCACTCTGAAACCTCTGTGTGTGTGTGTGTTGTGTGTATTCTTGATGCGTGTTTATTGCACAGCTGGAGGGGTGTATACACACTCTGTGTGTGTGTGTGTGTTCTCTGTGTCTGTATTGCACAGCTGGGGAGGTGTACTCTCTGTGTCTATTCCGTGTGTGCAACACTAAGAATACACACACACAGATATCTATTGCACAGCTGGGGTGTGTATACAGTGTGTGTGTGTGTATTCTTAGTGTGTGTCTATTGCACAGATGGGGGGTGTGTATACACTGTGTTTGTGTGTGTGCTGCACAGCTGTGAAGTGTATACACAGTGTGTGTGTGTGTGTTGCACAGCTGGGGTGTGTGTACACACTGTGTGTGTGTTGCACAGGTGGGGGAATGTATACACAGTGTGTGTGTTTGTGTGTGTGTGTTGCACCGCTGGGGGTGTATACACTCTGTGTGTGTTTGTGTGTTGCACAGCTGTGGTGTGTGTATACAGTGTGTGTGTGTTGCACAGCTGGGGGTGATATACACTGTGTGTGTGTTGCACAGTGTGTGTGTGTGTTTGTGTGTTTGTGTATTGCACAGCTGGGTTGTATACACTGTGTGTGTGTGTTGCACAGCTGGGGTGTGTGTATACACTGTGTGTGTGTTTCTGTGTTGCACAGCTGGGGGTGTATACACAGTGTATTTGTGTGTTGCACTGCTGGGGTGTGTGTATACACTGTGTGTGTGTTTGTGTGTTGCACAGCCGGGGGAGTGTATACACAGTGTGTGTGTTTGTGTGTTGCACAGCTGGGGGTGTGTACACAGTGTGTGTGTGTTTGTGTGTTGCACAGCCGGGGGAGTGTATACACAGTGTGTGTGTGTGTTTGTGTGTTGCACAGCTGGGGGTGTATACACAGTGTGTGTGTGTGTTTGTGTGTTGCACAGCTGGGGTGTGTGTATACACACTGTGTGTGTGTGTTTGTGTGTTGCACAGCCGGGGGAGTGTATACACAGTGTGTGTGTGGGTTTGTGTGTTACACAGGTGGGGTGTATACACAGTGTGTGTGTGTGTTTGTGTGTTGCACAGCTGGGGGAGTGTATACACAGTGTGTGTGTGTGTTTGTGTGTTGCACAGCCGGGGGAGTGTATACACAGTGTGTGTGTGGGTTTGTGTGTTGCACAGCTGGGGGAGTGTATACACAGTGTGTGTGTGTGTTTTTGTGTTACACAGCCGGGGGAGTGTATACACAGTGTGTGTGTGTGTTTGTGTGTTACACAGCCGGGGGAGTGTATACACTGTGTGTGTGTGTTTGTGTGTTGCACAGCTGGGGTGTGTGTATACACTGTGTGTGTGTGTGTTTGTGTGTTGCACAGCTGGGGGTGTATACAAAGTGTGTGTGTGTTTGTGTGTTGCACAGCCGGGGGAGTGTATACACAGTGTGTGTGTGTGTGTTGCACAGCTGGGGTGTGTGTATACACAGTGTGTGTGTGTGTGTTTGTGTGTTGCACAGCTGGGGGAGTGTATACACAGTGTGTGTGTGTGTGCTTGTGTGTTGCACAGCCGGGGGAGTGTATACACAGTGTGTGTGTGTTTGTGTGTTGCACAGCCGGGGGAGTGTATACACAGTGTGTGTGTGTGTGTTGCACAGCTGGGGTGTGTGTATACACAGTGTGTGTGTGTGTGTTTGTGTGTTGCACAGCTGGGGGAGTGTATACACAGTGTGTGTGTGTGTGTTTGTGTGTTGCACAGCCGGGGGAGTGTATACACAGTGTGTGTGTGTTTGTGTGTTGCACAGCCGGGGGAGTGTATACACAGTGTGTGTGTGTGTGTGTTTGTGTGTTGCACAGCTGGGGGAGTGTATACACAGTGTGTGTGTGTGTGTTTGTGTGTTGCACAGCTGGGGGAGTGTATACACAGTGTGTGTGTGTGTTTGTGTGTTGCACAGCCGGGGGAGTGTATACACAGTGTGTGTGTGTTTGTGTGTTGCACAGCTGGGGTGTATACGCAGTGTGTGTGTGTGTTTGTGTGTTGCACAGCTGGGGGTGTGTACACAGTGTGTGTGTGTGTTTGTGTGTTGCACAGCTGGGGTGTGTGTATACACTGTGTGTGTGTGTGTTTGTGTGTTGCACAGCTGGGGGAGTGTATACACAGTGTGTGTGTGTGTTTGTGTGTTGCACAGCCGGGGGAGTGTATACACAGTGTGTGTGTGTTTGTGTGTTGCACAGCTGGGGTGTATACACACTGTGTGTGTGTGTTTGTGTGTTGCACAGCTGGGGGTGTGTACACAGTGTGTGTGTGTGTGTGTTTGTGTGTTGCACAGCTGGGGTGTGTGTATACACTGTGTGTGTGTGTGTTTGTGTGTTGCACAGCTGGGGGAGTGTATACACAGTGTGTGTGTGTGTGTTTGTGTGTTGCACAGCTGGGGGAGTGTATACACAGTGTGTGTGTGTGTTTGTGTGTTGCACAGCCGGGGGAGTGTATACACAGTGTGTGTGTGTTTGTGTGTTGCACAGCTGGGGGTGTGTACACAGTGTGTGTGTGTGTTTGTGTGTTGCACAGCCGGGGGAGTGTATACGCAGTGTGTGTGTGTGTTTGTGTGTTGCACAGCTGGGGGAGTGTATACGCAGTGTGTGTGTGTGTTTGTGTGTTGCACAACGGTGGGTTGCACACCCTGTGTGTACTTGCAGATTTCCTGCATTCCTTATTTCTTGCCCTGCCCCCCCCCCCGAGCCCCGCCCGCTACGTGTCATCCCCGCCCGGGCTCCGGGCAAGCACCGCGCGGCGGCCCGGGATTTCCCCGCGGTGATTGCAGGCTGAGCTGTCACCCCCGGGCGCAGCCAATGGGGCGCCAGGGGCGGGGCTCGCCCCATTCATAAAGCGGCGCCGGGCGGGGCGCGGGCAGTTGTTCGTTCTGCGCCGCAGCCGAGGACTAGTTCTGAAAATCGCGCTGCGCCCCGGTCTCATGAACGCGCTGTACGGTACCACGAGCATGTGCTTAGCCTACGAGCCCCGGATGGCCGCCCTGCCCAGAGCCGAGCCCCCCCGCAGGGGCACCGGCCCCCAGTACTTCACCTTCGACCCCCTGCCCGCGGTGAGCCAGACCCCTTCCCGCAGGAATCCGGCCCGGGGCAGGAAACGACTGCGCAAAGTGCTCTACCCCCCCGTGGTGAGTCTGTGGGGGTGGGGTAGAAGCCGGGACGCCTGGGTTCTCTGGGGGGCGTGAGGGGGGAGTCAGGACTCCTGGGTTCTCTGCGATGTGGGGAGGGGTCTTTTGGGTTAAAGTGGGGGGAGGGGGATCGAGGAGTGAGGGCCCACCTTCTGATCCAGCCCCCCTCTGTGCCTCAGTTTCCCCCGCTGTAGAAGTAGGCTACTGATGGCTCTCTGGGTCAGTCCCTGCTGCTGGAGGGAGGGTGAGGGTGTTGTAGCCTCTCCCCAGTGGAGGGGGGGGGAGCTAAGACCTGTAGCCCGGCCCACCTTGCTGTGGGCATACAGACAGTGCAGGATGAGTCACCCCATTACACCTGCGGCTGTGTGTCCTGGACAGGAAGCCCCATGCACAGGTCTCTCTGCCCCAGAGATCCGTGGCTGATGGGGGTGCTGCATGTGTCCCAGGCTCCCTGCTGTTCACAGCCAGGGGTGAGTCTCTTGCTAATCTGCCCCCAGCTGGGAGCAGTATGGGCCATATGACACACGGGGGGGGGGGGATATCTAGATCATGCTCAGTGCAGTGGGGTTCAGGTTGCCTGGCTCAGCTGCTGAGCCCGAATCTCAAGTTGGTTTGGTGGAATAGGGCATTGTGGGTAGAAACAGAGAATTCTGGGTAACCAGGCTGTCCTCTTAGCCGTGGTGGCTGGGTTTGGGGCCTCCTGGGTTGTGGGATTGGCCTGGGGCTGAGTGCCAGGGCATTCTGGGTAATCCGCTGGGCACAGGGCACTTGAAGTAGGACTGGTGCATTGTGGGTAATACATGGGTCCCCCTGCCAGCCAGGTCTCTAATGTCCTGTCTCCTTCCTCCTGACTAGGTGAAACGCTACTATCCGGCCAAAGAGCGCAGCCAGGCCAAGCGTCTGCTTTTCATCCTCCTCACCATCGTCTTCTACCAAGTCTATAATGCTGACGAAGACCTGGCCCTGGGGCCTGAGCAGGGGATCCGTGACTGCTCTGCGGAGAGCGGGAGCTCCCGTGTGGAGACCCCCCTCTCGGAAATGCTCCCGACACCCCTGGAGGTCCCAGAGATGGCCAACGCTACCAGTTTGCACGGGGGCCATGCGGCTGTTGAATCCACCGTGGAAATCAGCCAGTTCCTGGAGCAGAATCCAGCTGCTTTCTGAGATTCCCCACCCAGCGTTTCTCAGGCCAAGACACCTAAGGGGTCAACTGGGCTGGGCTCCAGCCACTCATGGGTTAACCCCGCCTGGTCTTCGGCCAGCTCTTTCTGCTGCTGTCTCTGAATGAAGCCGGTGAAGAATCTGGATGCCGCCGGACACTTGACGTCAATAGCAACGTGAAACCTCTCCGCAGCCGTGAGCAGGGCATTCCTGGCTCCAGCCATGACTGAGACATTGTGTGGCGGGGAGGGGTATTACTGACATAACTTATTAATATCTAATATTTATATTATTTATACATTTGTAATTTAAAGATAGTGTGCTATTTAATGATCGAAGCCGGAACATGCTGGCGAGGAAAACGCTGCTTTCATCCAGGATGGAATAAAACCGTTAAATGTCCTCATCCGTTTAAACAGGGACATGTATCTTGCTCTTGTTCCTCTACGGGGACTTTTAATTGATGTTTGTTAGTGCCGTTACCCCGGGAGGAGAAACCCCGCTCTAATGGGTAGCAAAGCAGCCGGAGGGATAGCTGGCTGCAAATCCCAGGGAGGTATAAAACTGGAAATGCTACTGGGCGGGGTAAAAAACTTTGATGGCCAAATGTGCTAGAATTCAACGCTACAGTTCTCCAGGCGGAGGCCGGGCTGGGTTGCTCTGTGGCAAAACAGCCTCTGACCCTTGGGTCTCCCATAAAGTAGCTACTTGATAGGGGCACAGAACGAAGACAGCACTGGTGCATTGGGCGGAGGGAGAAGTTTGGAGCCCGAAAAATGATTCGGGTGCTTTAAACCAGGAGCAAACAGGGATTTTCCTGACCCTGGGAGGAGAGAAGTCACGGGAAGAACAGCCCGCACTAAAGAGAGCGCGGACCCCTCCGCCCTTCCCTCTCGGACCCCCCCAGCTATGTTTACGCCCGGGGTGTCTGACCAGCAGGGTCCTGGTTGCTGTCTACGCTTACTGTGTAAGCTCCTGTGGATGCTTCGGAGGCGAAGACTCGCCCCGAACTGCCCTGACTTCAGGCTGATGTTTCCAAGGCGTTTTTGCCCCAAACTCTTTCCCGGACAAGTCGTCCAACCTGTGTATGTTCTGTGAACAAAATAAACATGTTGACTCCTGCGAGTGTGTCTGATTTCTGGGGGGCAGGGGCATCCCACATCCTTTGGGGGAGGGGGTCGGCGTTAGGGGCTGGCTGGGCTGAAGGCAAAACTCAGCTCCCCTGGAGGAGCGCGAGGGTGTCAGGGCGCTGGAGGAAGGAGGAGATTGTGCTGGGAGGGGGCAAAGCTCAATTCAACTACAGGAGCATCCAAGGGGGGAGCAGGGGGTGGCCTTCACGTTCCAAGCCCCATCCACTTTCTGCATTACATCAGCTGGATACATTCTCATTGGCTGATGGTGGATCACGGGTGCGGGACCTTGGGAGAACTCTTCAGAGAGGCTAGTCCATCTCATAAAGGTGGGGTGCAGCCCCAGCCCTGGGAGGGAAGAGGCATCCAGTGAATTAGAGCAGGGGGTGCTGGGAGTCAGGACACCTGGGTTATCATCCTCAGCTGAATAGTAGGGTTATCCTCCTCCCCCAATCCACAAGGCTTGTTACCTTTGACAGAGTAACAAACCTTGTGGGTAGGGGAGGAAGTGGTTGACATGATCTAGCTTGATTTCAGTAAAGCTTGTGACACTCACATGACCACCTCATACACAAATTAGGGAAATGCAACCTGGATGAATGTGGGTGCAGAGCTGGTGGGAAAACAACTCCTCTCTGGGAGCGATCGGTGGGTCGCAGTCAAGCTGGAAGGACATAGCGAGAGAGGTCCCCCAGGGATCCGTTCTGGGCCCGGTTTTGTTTAATATCTTCCATCAATGATTTAGTTAATGGCATAGAGAGTACACATAAAGTTTGCGGACAATACCAAGCTGGGAGGGGTTGCAAGTGCTTTGGAGGATAGGATGAAAATTCAAAATGATCTGGAGAAATGGTCTGAAGTAAATAGGATGAAATTCAATAAGGAGAAATGCAAAGCACCCACTTAGGAAGGAACAATCAGTTGCACACACACAGAGAATGGGAAATGACTGCCGAAGGAGAACTGCGGAAACGGATCTGGGGGTCAGAGTGGACCACAAGCTAAATATGAGTCAATAGTGTAACGCTGTTGCCAAATATATTAGCAGAAGTGTTGTAACCAGGAAATTAGAAGTAATTTTTCCGCTTTGCTCTGCACTGATTAGGCCTCAACGGGAGGATTGTGTCCTGTTCTGGGCACCACGTTTCAGGAAAGATGTGGACAAATTGGAGAGAGTTCAGAGAAGAGCAACAACAACGATTAAAGGTCTAAGAAAACATGGTCTAGGAGAGAAGATTGAAAAAATGGGGTTTGTTTAGGCTGGAAAAGAGAAGACCAAGGGGGGACATGAGAATAGTTTTCAAGTATGTAAAAAGTTGTAAAGAGGAAGGTGATAAATTGTTCTCCTTAACCTCTGAGGCTAGGACAAGAAGCAGTGGGCTCAAATTGCAGAAAGGGCGGTTTAGGTTGGACATTAGGAAAAACTTCCTAACTGTCAGGGTGGTTAAACTCTGGAAGAAATTGCCCAGGGAGGTTGTGGAATATGTGTTGATGGAGATTTTTAAGAGCAGATCAGAGAAACACCTCTTAGGGACGGTCGAGATAATACTTAATCCTGCCTTGAGTGCAGGGGACTGGACTGGATAACCTCTCGAGGTCCCTTCCAGTCCAACGCTGCTATAACCCATATAACTACAGTTTACATATAATTCTCTGGAGGTTTTCATTCTTCCTGGGGTTTTAATCATTAACCGTGATTTGACATGATTTAAAAATCAATCAAATCACCAGTTTAATGATACTTCCTGGTGTCCCGGGACTCTAAGCCGTCCCGGCGTGTCTCCGAGAGGGTCTGGGAATCAGGGACTCTGTTGCACTGGACTCGACAGGGGTGTGTGTGTATCTGCCAACCAGCCTTTCTCAGCCCCGTCCCGCCATCCTTAGCTCCAGCAAATCGCTCCCGCTTGAGGGATCCATAGATCCGGTCTGTCTAATCTAGGTACGTATCCACCCGCCCCCAGCCGGATTGTTATCCATCTCTTTCTCCTCTGGGGTATTTTTAGCACCAAGCTCCCAGACAGCGAGGGCCGGAGAGGCTGGGCGAGCCACGCCCGGCGCCCTTGGCCACACGGATAAGCCCGGGGCAATGACTGATAAGGGGCTATTCCAGGCTCTCTGCGGGGGCAGAGGAACTGCGGGTTCCCGCCGGTACCTGTCTGGGCCACGAGGGGAGGGTTATATATAGCGAGCACCCACGTACAGATAGCGTGTGTGGCAACGGACGCTCAGCCCAGGGTGGCCTCAGCGGGACGCCTGGGTTCTCTCCCCGGCTCTGGGAGGGGAGTGGGGTCTAGTGGTTAGAGCAGGGGTGGGGGCTGGGAGCCAGGACTCCTGGGTTCTCTCCCCAGCTCTGGGAGGGGAGTGGGGTCTAGTGGTTAGAGCAGGGAGGCTGAGAGCCAGGACTCCTGGGTTGTCTCCCTGGCTCTGGGGAGGGGTGGGGTGGGGTCTAGTGGTTAGACTGAGCAAGGGCAGCTCTGTGTGTGTTTTCATGGTCCAGCCTGGCTGGTGTGTGAGTCTGTGCACACATGCTGGGTCACACACACAACCCTCCGCTCTGCAGCTGAGAAAACACATGACGGAAAGCGCTGCCAGGGGCCCTGGGCTCAGGTTGAGGCCGGGAATTGCCCAAGCTCGTGGCTTCCGGGCTCTGCCTATCTGCACGGCTGCATTTCCTCATACCCCAGAGGTGAGAACCACACGCACACGAAAGGAAGCGGCAGAGCCCACATCCGCCCCCCACCCGGCACAGAGAGCCCAGGGCCTAAATATAAAGAGCCACGGGGGGACAGAGGAGTGGAAATACCAGCACTAGAAATACACAACTCTTCCCCCACCCCTCACACACACACACACCCTGCCCCTAACACACTCACTAGGCCAAGTCTGACTTGGGGACAGGGAATGGAGTACAGGGCCTGTCCTCTCTAGGGGGCAGCAGCTCCCATCCGGCCCCAGGGCGGGGGCTGGCCGGCTCAAGGGGGCAGGGAATGGGGCATGGGGCCTGTCCCCGCTGGGGGGCAGCGGCTCTGATCATTCCAATGAGTCCGGCTCCCTCCCAGCCGAGAACCTCTGTGTGTAACGAGTTTGCTGGCTCTCTGCCCACGTTACCAGTGCCCCCTCCCCTGCCCCCCGCGCCCCCAGGCATTAACTGACCCCTGGCCAGCAGCCCTGGCAGAGTGGGTGGGGGTCGAACATGCCACCAACAGCGAGTGCCCCCTATCTGGCATCGGTGCGGGCATGAGAAGGGCTGGCTCGTGGGGCGGGGGGCGCCTCTCTGCCACTCACGGCATGTTCTGCCCCTATTCTGGGGGGGGACACAGAGGCCTGGGGGGGGTGTTATGGGCTGGGTACCCCCCCCACACACACTGAAAGGAGTCCATTTTCTCCCCCAGGTTCACACGATGCCCCGCCCGCTCCGGCGCTGGACGACTGGCCAGGCGCGCCACCTGGTGGCCACCCGGTGACCTGCCGGCCCTGGGCGCTGCGTGGCAGGGAACAGGGGAGCCAGCCAGGGGCTCCCATGCAGCCACCTCTGGGTGGGGACAGGGCGGCCCGTTCGCAGGTGCCGCGCCCCCGAGTTTGGGACAGGAAGTGAGGCAGACGCCGCCCTGGGTCCTCCTGGAAGGACAGGAGAACGGGATGGGGGCTTCGGCCAACACAGCAGGGTCGACTCACGAAATCCTGGTCCCCCCAAGCCCTGCCGGTGCCCCTCACTCCCGACCCACAGCCCCCTGCCAGCCCGGCTCTGCCCCCCCAGCTCTGCCGGTGCCCCTCACTCCCGACCCACAGCCCCCTGCCAGCCCGGCTCTGCCCCCCCAGCTCTGCCGGTGCCCCTCACTCCCGACCCACAGCCCCCTGCCAGCCCGGCTCTGCCCCCCCAGCTCTGCCGGTGCCCCTCACTCCCGACCCGCAGCCCCCTGCCAGCCCGGCTCTGCCCCCCCCCAGCTCTGCCGGTGCCCCTCACTCCCGACCCGCAGCCCCCTGTCAGCCCGGCTCTGCCCCCCCCCAGCTCTGCCGGTGCCCCTCACTCCCGACCCACAGCCCCCTGCCAGCCCGGCTCTGCCCCCCCCAGCTCTGCCGGTGCCCCTCACTCCCGACCCGCAGCCCCCCGCCAGCCCAGCCCTGGGCCCCCCCAGCTCTGCCGGTGCCCCTCACTCCCGACCCGCAGCCCCCCGCCAGCCCAGCCCTGGCCCCCGCCCCCCCGCGGCCGCATGGATCTGGGGGGCTGGCAGGGGGGTGCCAGGGAAGCTGCTGCCCCGCCCGCGGCCAGCAGGTGGCAGCACCGCCCGGGCGCTGGGGAAACCGCGGGGGCTGACGGGATCGTGGCGGTCCCAGGAGGGTGGGGCGGGTCTGCAGCAGGGCGGACGGGGGGTGGCCGGAGCCAGAGACCCGGTCAGCAAAGGGGGGTCGGGGGGGAGCCCGGGCCGAGAAGGGGTCGGGGGTGGGGGCTGCACGGGCCGAGAAGGGGGTCGGGGGGGAGCCCGGGCGGAGAAGGGGGTGGGGGGGCTGCACGGGCCGAGAAGGGGGACCCTGGGCGGAGAAGGGGGTCGGGGGGGGCTGCACGGGCCGAGAAGGGGGTCGGGGGGGGCTGCACGGGCCGAGAAGGGGGTCGGGGTGGGAGCCGGGCCGAGAAGGGGGTCGGGGGGGGCTGCACGGGCCGAGAAGGGGGTCGGGGGGGGCTGTACGGGCCGAGAGGGGGGTCGGGGGGGGCTGCACGGGCCGAGAAGGGGGTCGGGGGGGCTGCACGGGCCGAGAAGGGGGTGGGGGGGTGCATTGGCTGCAGAGTGTGGACGGGGTTCATGGGTGGTGATGGGGGGTATCTGGGTGGGGCCAGGGGTGCCGGCTGCCAATGCAGGGGCTGTTTGGGGGGCAGGATGAAGTGGGGCTCCTGGCCGGGGATCGGGAAGCCCAAGGGCGGGCTGCAGGGGGCGTATGGGCGGCGGGGAGCACGGGCTGAGGTTGGGGTGCAGGGGCTGCAGCGGTTATGAGTGGGGGCAACCAGCAGCGGCTCTGTGGGGCTCAGGTGGCAGGCGGGTGGGGAGCTCCCTGGGGCTCAGCTGGAGTCTGGCCGGGGCGGGTCTGTAATTATCAGCCATGGCCTGCAGGGAGAGGGGAAAATAGCCAGGACTCCTGGGTTCCCTCCCTGGCTCTGGGAGGGGGGTGGGGTCTAGTGATTAGAGCAAGGGGGCTGGGAGCCAGGACTCCTGGGTTCGATTGAGTTGCTCTCATCTCTTTCAGGATCCCTCCAGCATCAGGATGTTCTTCACTTGCGGCCCCAATGAGGCCATGGTGGTCTCGGGTGAGTGGCTCCCGACCCCCCCGCTGGTCTCATGTGGGCAGAGACGCTCCCAGGGTGGGAGCCTGATGCCGTCCCCTCCCCCTCCAGGGACCCCTAACACCCCAGCCCCACCCCCGCACTGCTGGGGCGGCCCGGTCAGCCCGGCTGAGACCTGGGCCTAATGCCATGATCTCGTTAGGGGCCTGATCCCCAGGAGAAACCCGAACCAGGGACTGGAGTCGGAGCCCCGCACAGTGGGAGAGCTCCCCACACGCAGCCACCCACTGATGGGACTCACCCGCCCCACGGGGAAAGGCCCTGTGCCCCGTCCCCCGCCCCCCTGAGCCAGCCTGAAATACCCAGCAGTGAAGAGATGGGATCTGAGCCAGAGTGACATCACCTGCTCCCAGGGGATGGGGAGCGGGGCTAATCCGATGGTTAACGAATGCATCACTAATGACCACTGGGGAGGAGCAGGGTGGGGGCGGGGGATGAGCAGGGGGCGCTGGGCTGCAGGGAGCAGGGCGGGGGCTCAGCAGGGGGCACTGGGCTATGGGGGGGCTCAGCAGGGGGCACTGGGCTGCAGGGGGCGCAGGGAGCAGGGCGGGGGGCTCAGCAGTGGGCACTGGGGAGCGGGGCAGGGGGCTCAGCAGGGGCCCTGGGGGGCGGGGGTGGGGGGCTCAGCAGGGGGTGCTGGGCTGCGGGGAGCAGGGCGGGGGCTCAGCAGGGGGCGCTGGGGAGTGGGGGGGCGGGGGGCTCAGCAGGGGGCACCATGCTGTGGGAGCAGGGCGGGGGCTTGGCCGGGGCAGCTGTCCTCTGCTACAATTTTACTGGCAAGACTTAAAATCAGTCTGTCGCTCTGAAGTCGTGTGGCGACCCCGGTGTCCCAACTGAGCTCACTTCCTGCCTCCTTAAAATTTCCCCGGTGGTTTCAAATTGTTCAGGATTCACGGCATGTTCCCCAGCCGCCCACCCCAGAGCTGGCTGCATCTCAACAGCGGGCCAGCCTGTCCTGTGCCGCGTGGCTGTTCCACGCAGCAGTTCCCCGGCTGTCCCACCCCAGAGGCGGCTGCATATCTGTGCCCAACAGCGGCTAACGCTCTCCTCCCCTCCCCCTAGGCTTCTGCCGCAGCCCCCCAGTGATGGTGGCGGGGGGCCGGGTCTTCGTCCTCCCCTGCATCCAGCAGATCCAGAGGTGAGTCCCCAAAGCCCCCCCTCCACAGAGAACCCTAGGTCAGGGTGCCCTGGCTCGTCCCTGGGCTCCCCAAGTCTGTAGGGGACCCCCCCGTCACCCCGCTGGGGCAGGGGACAGGGGAGGGGTCAGAGCTGGGGCAGGGGGCAGGAAGGGATCAGTGTGTGGGGGTGGGAATACTGGGCTGGATGGGTCCATGGGTGGGGGGTATCGTCAAAGGGCTTGGGGGGTGTCCCCTCTCCCTGACCCACCTGCTCTCCCCGCAGGATCTCCTTGAACACGCTGACCCTGAATGTGAAGAGCGAGAAGGTTTATACCCGGCACGGGGTCCCCATCTCCGTCACCGGCATCGCCCAGGTAACCGGCGCCCCCTGACTCCGAGGTCGCCGCGGAAACCCCAGGGAGGAGGGAACAGCGTCCGGATCACCTAGGAAACCAGCCAGCTACCCCGGTCTCCCCAGTGGTACCTGCCACTGGCACCACTCACCCCTGTATTTCCCCAGTGGTACCTGCCCAGTCTGGCTCATCCCCCCATTTCTCCCAATGGTACCTGCCCAGTCTGGCTCATCCCCCCATTTCTCCCAATGGTACCTGCCCAGCTTGGCTCCCCCCCCCCCCGGCCCGTGGTACTTGCCCAAGCTGACTTGTTACCCCTCCACCCACCCCCCCCCATTTCCCCATTGGTACCTGCCCAGTGATGCCCTGGGACCACAGGGCCCTTGACCACCATGGATACGGTCTCCGGGCAACGGTTGTCTGGGTGCAAGCAATAGCCTCTTCTCTTAAAGGGGAAGGCGCCCCACCCCCAGAGCATTCCTGGGGTTCGCAGGGAGGGGTGTCGCGGGGGCCGGGGGCTCCATCCCTCCCTCCTCTTGTCCCCTCGCTCCGGCAGGTGAAGATCCAGGGCCAGAACAAGGAGATGCTGGCGGCCGCCTGCCAGATGTTCCTCGGCAAGTCGGAGAGCGAGATCACCCACATCGCGCTGGAGACGCTGGAGGGGCATCAGCGGGCCATCATGGCCCACATGACTGTGGAGGTGAGGGGCCGGCGGCTCGGGGGGTGGGGGCAGCCCCCTGCTGGGGGGTCAGACCTGCTCCCCACCCCTGTGTGTGTCAGCACCCGCTGCTGGGGGTCAGATCTGCCCCTCCACCCCCCATGTGTATGTCCCAGCTCCACCCCCGCCCCAACTCACCCCTTGTCTCCCCGCCCCGGGCAGGAAATCTATAAGGATCGGAAGAAGTTCTCGGAGCAGGTTTTCAAGGTGGCCTCCTCAGACCTGGTCAACATGGGCATCAGCGTGGTGAGCTACACGCTCAAGGACATTCACGACGACCAGGTGAGGGAGAACGGCGCCCCCTCCAGGGGAAAGGCCCCGTTCCCAGCCCGGAGCCAGCCAGCCCCCCGCCCTGCCCCAGGGCGGATGGGAGCCGGCACCCTCTAGAGGGGAATGGCCTCCAGCCAGGCTGCGGGGCAGGACTGAGGTGTCTGTCTCTGCTCCGTTCTCCCCTCTTCCCCGCCCCCGGTGTTGCCCCAGGATTATCTGCACTCGCTGGGGAAAGCCAGGACCGCCCAGGTGCAGAAAGACGCGCGGATGGGGGAAGCCGAGGCCAAGAGAGATGCCGGCATCAAGGTGAGCGCTGGGTGCATGGGTCTGATCCAGGGGTGGGGGATTCCAGGCTGACTGGGTCCGATCTAGGGGTGGGGGGCACGGGCCGGCCAGCCCGCGGCTGCGACCCGGGGGTGGGGGGCATGGGCCAGCCAGCCCTTGGGTCAGACAGGGCAGGGGATACCAGCCGGCCCGCGGCTCTGTTAGGAGGCGGGTTACTATGGGTCTGACCCCCACACCTGCAGGAGGCTGAGGCGAAGCAGGAGAAGCTCTCTGCCCAGTACTTGAGCGAGATCGAGATGGCCAAGGCACAGCGGGACTACGAGCTGAAGAAAGCCACCTACGACATCGAGGTGAACACCCGCAAGGCCGAGTCCGACCTGGCCTATCAGCTGCAGGTGAGACGCCCCTGGGGATGGGGGTAGGGGGATCCGGGACCCCCCCCGATACCAGCCCACGGCCCAGGTGTCTGGGCACCATGGGACACCGTAGCCCGGCAGGGCAAGCACCTTGTTGTGATGGCCAACCCACAGCTGTTGACCTTTAACCCCTGCAACTTGACTCTGGACAGCCTGGTGGGTTGACCCTCTTGGCCTCCTTCCCTGCCCGATGACTCCACCCTCTGCTCTTGGCGTCCCCCCTAGGGGGGGCTGCAGGCCGGGATGGGACCCAGGCGTCCGGGACAGCAGCACGGGGCTCTCACCCCGAGGGGGGGCTGCAGGCCGGGATGGGACCGAGGCATCCAGGCCGGCAGCACGGGGCATCTCTGGCCTCACACGTCTTCGCCACCCAGCGGCGTCAACCACGATCCGTCCAGTGGCACCGGTTCTGGACCTGTGACCCCTTTGTCCAGGCTGACCCCTCCCCCACTTCGCTGACGTCAGCTGTTGACCCTTGGCACCCCCCGCCCCCATGGCCAAGTTGACCCTGTCCCTACCTCTGCGTGGTGTTGACTTTTGATCCGTCGTTGGGGTCAGTTCTTGACTTATCAACCCCCCAGTGTTGACCACAGACTGCCCCCAACATTGACCTTTGACCCGCCTCAGTGGGGTCTGCCCTTGACACCCCACACCCCACGGTGGTATCCCTCGATCCCTCAGTGTTGCCGGGTCTTGACCCTTCACCCCTTGAGTCCTCTCAACGGGGGTCAAACCTTGACCTACGAATGCCAGCGGGGTTGACCCATGACCCCCCTCGACATTGACCTCTGACCTCCCTGGGGGCGTCGGCTTGGCACGCCCCCCGGGTGTCCGAGGTGGCGATGCCCATCAGCGCAGCCGACGGCTGACCCCTCGCGCCGCGGTATCAGCTCCCGCTGACCCCCCCCGCCCGCCCCCCCGGTGGTGACCCCGGACCCCGCCCCGTGCAGGTGGCCAAGACCAAGCAGAAGATCGAGGAGCAGAAGATGCAGGTGTTGGTGGTGGAGCGGACCCAGCAGATCCAGCTGCAGGAGCAGGAAATCGTCCGCAAGGAGCACGAGCTGGAGGCCCTGGTCAAGAAGCCGGCCGAGGCCGAGCGCTACCGGCTGGAGAAGCTGGCAGAGGCCCAGAGGTAGCGGGGCGCCCCCCCCCCAGCTCCCCTCTCCCCACGCCGCCCTCCAGCCACCCCCGAGACGCAGCTGGGCCGGGCGCCTCTGGGCTGGGCACCGCCCCGCGATCCCTTCCCAGCCAGGGCCGCAGCTGCGCCCCGGGGCTCCCTGCCAGCCTCAGCCTGCCTCCCCGCGCACGCTGCCCCGCCTCTAATCCCCCCCCCTCCGCCCCCATCCAGTGCCCCACACAGCAAGCCTCATCCACCCCGAGCGCCCTGCTCACCCCTCGGCACCCTCCTTACCTGCTCCCTGCCCCCAACACCCCTGCTGCAAGCTCCCCACCTCTCCGCCCAGCATTCCCCCCCCCCACCCCGCCGCTCGGGAGTCACTGACGCTCCCCCTCCCTTCTCCCCTCCCCAGGTGCCAGCTCATCATGCAGGCGGAGGCTGAAGCAGAGTCCCTGAGGGTGAGTCTGCCGCTCGCCCCTGCCAGCCTTGCGATGGGGATGGGACCCAGGCGTCCGGGACGGCAGCGCGGGGCTCTTACCCCTAGGGGGGCTGCAGGCCGGGATGGGACCTAGGCGTCCAGGCCAGCAGCGCGGGGCTCTTACCCCTAGGGGGGCTGGAGGGAAGGATGGGACCCAGGCGTCCGGGCCGGCAGCGCGGGGCTCTCACCCCTAGGGGGGTTGCAGGCCGGGATGGGACCCAGGCGTCCGGGACGACAGCGCGGGGCTGTCACCCCTAGGGGGGCTGGAGGAAGGATGGAACCCAGGCGTCCAGGACGGCAGCGTGGGGCTCTCACCCCTAGGGGGGCTGGAGGCCGGGATGGGACCCAGGTGTCCGGGACAGCAGCACGGGGCTCTCACCCCTAGGGGGGCTGGAGGGAAGGATGGGACCCAGGTGTCCAGGACGGCAGCGTGGGGCTCTCACCCCTAGGGGGGGCTGCAGGCCGGGATGGGACCCAGGCGTCCAGGCCGGCAGCGTGGGGCTCTCACCCCTAGGGGGGTTGCAGGCCGGGATGGGACCCAGGCGTCCGGGACGACAGCGCGGGGCTGTCACCCCTAGGGGGGCTGGAGGGAAGGATGGGACCCAGGCGTCCAGGATGGCAGTGTGGGGCTCTCACCCCTAGGGGGGCTGGAGGCCGGGATGGGACTGAGGCGTCCAGGCCGGCAGCGTGGGGCTCTCACCCCTAGGGGGGGCTGGAGGCTGGGATGGGACCCAGGCGTCCGGGCCGACAGTGGTGGGCGGGGGTGCTATCTGCCCCCGGTGCTGACCATGCCCCCCCCCGCCCCTCCTGCAGGTGAAGGGGGAGGCACAGGCCTTCGCCATTGAGGCCAAGGCGCGGGCGGACGCCGAGCAGATGTCCAAGAAGGCGGAGGCGTTCCAGCAGTATCAGGACGCCGCCATGGTCGACATGCTGCTGGAGAAGCTGCCCCAGGTGAGGCCTGGCCGGGGGGAGGGCCGGATCGGCTCCTGGGGAGACCCTACAATAACAAAGCAGCCTGGCGCAAGCCCTCCCGAGAGTCCCTGCCAAAACAACATCCCCACCCCCCAACCCAGCCCTCACGGAAAGCCTTAGCAACGTGGCTCACGGCCAGCCCTTACGGGAGACCCTACGATCGCACGCCCCAGCCCTTACGGGAGACCCTACGATCGCACGCCCCAGCCCTTACGGGAGACCCTACGATCGCAAGCCCCAGCCCTTACGGGAGACCCTACGATCGCACGCCCCAGCCCTTACGGGAGACCCTACGATCGCAAGCCCCAACCCGCTTGGCCCCCAGCTCTACAATAACAAATCAGTGAGCACAGCCCCAGCCCATATGGGGGGCCCTGTGATAACCCCGCTCAGCCCCCAGCACTTAAGGGAGACCCTACAATAACGGCAGGTGGCGGAGGAGATCAGCAAGCCGCTGAGCGCGGTGAAGAAGATCACCATGGTGTCGAGCGGCAGCCAGGGCATGGGCGCTGCCAAGGTGACAGGGGAGGTGCTGGACATCATGAGCAAACTCCCCGAGACCGTGGAGAAACTCACCGGCATCAGCATCTCCCAGGTACCGGTGCCAGGACGCCTGGGTTCTTTCCCAGGGGAGGGGAGTGGGGGCTAGTGGTTAGAGCGGGGTCGAGGCTGGGAGCCAGGACTCCTGTGTTCTCTCCCTGGCTCTGGGAGGGGAGTGGGGTCTGGGGAGGGGCTGGGAGCCAGGACTCCTCGGTTCTCTCCCTGGCTCTGGGAAGGGAGTGGGGTCTGGGGGTTAGAGCAGGGTGGGGCTGGGAGCTAGGACTCCTGGGTTCTCTCCCCGGCTCTGGGAAGGGAGTGGGGTCTGGGGGTTAGAGCAGGGTGGGGCTGGGAGCTAGGACTCCTGGGTTCTCTCCCCGGCTCTGGGAAGGGAGTGGGGTCTGGGGGCTAGAGCAGGGTGGGGCTGGGAGCTAGGACTCCTCGGTTCTCTCCCCGGCTCTGGGAGGGGAGTGGGGTCGGGGGGTTAGAGCGGGGTGGGGCTGGGAGCTAGGACTCCTCGGTTCTCTCCCCGGCTCTGGGAAGGGAGTGGGGTCTGGGGGCTAGAGCAGGGTGGGGCTGGGAGCTAGGACTCCTGGGTTCTATCCCCAGCTCTGGGAGGGGAGTGGGGGCTGGGGAGGGGCTGGGAGCCAGGACTCCTGGGTTCTCTCCCTGACTCCCTTCCCCCATTGCTAGGGGGTCCAGAGGCGTCTGTGACTGTGTTCTGCGATCAGGGTTCCTGGGAGCGACGTGCTGACCCTGCTCCCCCTGTTGGTTTTGCCTCCTGCCCACAGATGAGTCAGAAGAAGCCGGGGCGAATGTCCTAGTTGCTGGAAGTCGGGGGGCTCTACCCTGAGCTGCGCATGTCCCTGAGCCCCCCCCACTTCTCCTTGCTGTGTCTGCATCTCAGGCCCCCCATCACGCTGGCTGCCCCCCTGAGGGGGCTGTGTGCGGGGCGCCAGCCACCAAGCCCCATGGGTCAATGCCATCTCCCGTGTACCCTCGCCAGCCCCCCAACTTCTCCCCCTCCCCAAAGAGCTGGGGGGGGCGTTTGCTCCTCACACCACCCTAACCTCGCCTGGGCCTTGTATTCCTGGGGGATCAGCCCCCCCAGCCGTCTTCTCTTCACATCCAAGATCATCCCGAGGGAGAAGCTCCGTCCCCTCCAGCTCTGGAATGGCGGGCGCCGTGGCTTTATTGTCATTCGGGGGGTGCCACTTTCCAGTCTGATTTCTCAAGCACCACAGAGTGAGAAACAACCCCTTTACACTACAGGAAAGCTCGGGATTTCTTCTTTTCAATGCCACCAACCTCTTATTTCTACTCCTAATGCGGCCTGAGATATCTCACCTTAAAGCCCCATCGTTTTCAGAAGCCTCTGGCTTCCTTTTCCCTTGCACCAGCCCGGATTTAACGGCTCATCTCTCTCGAGTGGCCAAAACCCCAAGTAAAAGGCCGATGCCGGCCGAAAGCCAACAGCCCCAGCTTCGGAACGACGCCCGCCACACGGGTCTGCCTGCTGAAGCCGGGTGGGAGAAGCGAGGCAAGAAGGTAATCGGACTGATGTCAAAGGGCGGAGCGTTCGTTTGGCACCGGGCTGGAGCTGTGGGGTTTGGTATTTCACGGCCACCCGGGGCTGTAAACGCGCGAGATGCTCTTCCGTAGCACCAGTCCCGGCCGTGGGTCAGGAAGACATGGGAGCCAACCCCTTTTTGGGGCGGGGATGGGGCAGAGCACCCAGGATCCAGTCGTCCCAGCGCCTCTGGATGTGGGGTGCGGGTGGGGGATCTCATCGCCACTACGGGGTGCAGGATGGAATGGGGCGGTTCTTGCCCCGGGGATGGGGGGGATTTCCCCCTTTTGCCTCTCCAACTGCCCCCTTTCGCCTCTCCAACTGGTTTTTCACTCACTCTGTGTGGCCAAAGTAAACTCTTCTGCACCCCCCCCCAACCCGAGGGGAAAGGTCCCGTGCCCCATTCCCCATCCCCTTGAGCCAGCCGGCAACCTGTAGTGGGGAAGGGCCCTGTGTCCTTTTCATTGACCCCGTCAGTCCCCTGCCCTGGGGCTGGTGCCCCCTCGAGGGGAAAAGCCCCATATCTGTACACAGCCCCCAGCTGCTATACCCCCCCTTCACCACTAGGGGTTCCCCCTCCCTCATGTTTCCCCCTCCTGCAATGTGCCCCCCCACACCCCCCAGATGTTCCCAGGGTTCAGGGCCGAAGGGGGCCTAATCCCTCCTTGCCCTGCCCTGGGGCTGGTGCCCCCTCGAGGGGAAAAGCCCCCCGTCTGTACACAGCCCCCACCCATCCCTCCTTGCCCTGCCCTGGGGCTGTGCCAGGGTGGGGGTCCCAGAATCTGGGCCAAGGCCCGTGCTCCCCCCTCCGACCCTCTGTGTGTGCTGGTGCCCCGAATGTGTGGGGCACATGAAGGTGCCTTCTCTGCCCCCCTGTGTAAGTGAGCCTGTGTATATGTCGCTGATACCTGTCCCCCCAGCCCATTAAACGCCCTGGCGTGTGAACGGCCCCGTCTCCTGGCGCCTCATTCTCTTGGGGTGGGGGGGTCCGGGGTGGGGACAGCTGGAGCATCAATGGGGCAAGGGAGCTGGGGCAAAGCACAGCACCCCCCGCCAAGCCCCAGACTGCTGGGGGGAGCGCCCCCCCAGCGCTGCACTGGGGCATTAGGGCCAGCACTGACGGGGGGGGCCTTCCTGAGCCCCTTTCCCCTGCCCCAACTCCACGAGCAGTCACTGGTGCCTGGGTGAAACCCGGTTGTGGGTTATCCAGATCAACACCCCTGCCTGCCCCCCCCGCAACTCGGGGGGGGGGGGGCAGTGTGGTCTGCCAGGAGGGGGCACAATCCAGCTGCTGTTTAAGCTCAAAGAAACCCGGCTGAATTAATTGGGGGGGGGGGTGGCGACAGGGAATGTCCACCCCAGCCTCCACCCCCAACCCGCAGCCCCCTTGCGTTTAATGTGGGGGGGCAGCGTGGTGGAGGAAGCGCAGGGAAAGGAAACGGGGGGGGGCCAGTGTATTTCCCCTTCCGTGCCACGTGGCACAGCTGACATCACCCCCCCCAGGCAATGAGCTCATCCCCTGGCCACGTCCCCTCCAGCACTTCCCTGCCCCACAGCCTGCGGCAGAGCTGGGGGGGAAAGGAGAGCTCAGGGCCGGGCTAGCGGGGGGGGGGGGGGGCTGCACGGAGGGAGCGAGGGGTACTGGCAGGGCTGCGGGGGGGGAGAGCTCAGGGCTGGGCTAGTGGGGGGCTCAGGTCATGAGTGAGGGGCACCGGCAGAGCTGGGGGTGGGGTGGGGTGGGGAGGAGAGCTCAGGGCTGGGCTAGTGGGGGGCACCGGCAGACCTCAGGCATTGGGGGGGTACCCCAGGGGAGCTGGGGTTGGTGGGATCAGGACTCGAGCAGGGGCTGCGCTTTGGGGAAGTTTTCCTGACAGCCGAAGCCACCCTGCTGGGGGGGGGGCGGGCAGGGGAGGGGCTACTCAGACTGCTGTCGTGTCCCCCCCCCACAGACACACACACAGAGCCAGGAGACAGGCAGGAAATTTTAAAAAAAAATTGGTTTATTCTTTCGCAGAACGTCGTCTTTTCAATATGAAAAAAGCAGTTTAAAAAAAAAAACGAGAGAAAGATGGAGCGAGCGAGAGGGCAAAAAAAGAAAAGAGACTGAGCTGATGAGACAGAACCAGACAGGCCAGCGCGAGCCCGAGTGGAGGGGGCCCCACCGGGTGGGACCTCCAGCTGCATTGTCACCTCCCAGCTGGAGCCCACAGCAGTGGGGGGGGCCCCCCTCCCCAACTCTCTTCCCCTTTAATTCCTCCAGGGCTGAGTTGTCTCTAAGGAGCTGCGGGCTGATCCCTGGCGGCAGGACCTTGGGGGCCAACTGAGCCCCACAGAACATGGGGACAATCTACGTTTACAGCCCCCCCCCCCCAACTTTGCCTCCAGCAGGACCATCCCCCAACCTGGAGAAGAAATGAGAGCCCCGTGGGTGGAGATTTTCCTTTCTGCTGGGAGAAACTACCCTGGGGGGGAAGAAACACCCTGGCTGTGGCCTGCCCTGACCCTTTTCCCAAAGGCTGCTGAGATGGCAGAGACCAGCTCCATGACCCATGCGGCTTGTGCCCTTTCATCCCTGGAGAGCCTGGCTCAGTTGACTTATCTAGGGCACCGGGGAGGTAGAGGGTATGGGGGGAGCGGGTGTCCACTGATCTGGAGCCAAATTGATACAAGGAAGAGAACTACCTCCCCAAAAAAATCTGTGGGTCAAATCCTCAGCATAGGGGCAGGAACAGAAATGAAAAGGGGAGGGAGGCCCCTGCCTGGAAAAGCAGGGGGCTGATCCCCCAACAGAAAGCATATTGACTAGGGGAAGCCAGGGATGCACCCTTTGAGGGTGTGGGCGGGCCAGGCTGCTCCAGAACTTAGATCCATGCAGCTGGTGGATGGGACCTTCACAGAAACGTGGGGACACGTTGAGCGGGGTGGTACAGAGACAGGTTTTTGTTTTTGTTTTTTTTTGGGGGGGGGGGGTGTTTGTGCCAGGGCTCCAGCATCTCCTACAGCTTTGCAAACATGCTCATGTCCAGCCAGGAGGGAGAAGGAGGAGTTCCTTGATCAAGCAGCTCTCACCACAGTAGCAGACCCATAAATCTAACCCAGGGGTCCTGGAGTCCTCCTCCCACAGCAGGAGGGCAGGACTCCTGGGTTCTATCCCTTCTCCCCTCCAGTAGACTCTCCTCCCCCAAGTCCCACTGCATTCAGCCACGAGCTCATTGTCCCCGAGGAGGAAGGTGCAGCAGGGAAACTTCCTAACGGCAAAAGCAAACTGAATCTCCTTCCCCGAAGTAGGGCCAGATGTTTCTGCTAAGCCTGCTTCTGGTATTATTTAGTTGCCTGCAAGGTCTAACCAGTTCAGGGCCACCTCTTCCTACCTTCTGCTTAGTCTAACATGCAACTAGACTTCCTTGGGTCCAGACCAGCCTCACATCCCCCACCTTCTCCAGTGGTGGGCTCCCACAAACCGATCCATCTTGTTCCTGCTAATCAACTTCACAGCTCCCACCTCTACTGGTTTTGCTAGAAGAGTTTGGCACCTGCCTGACACTACCTACAGGATGGCAGCTACACGCGAGAAGCTCCTTCAATAAAGACCAGAGCAGGAAGAAGTCAGCAAAGAGGTCTCTCTCACGACCTGGCTCCAGGTTGCTAGGCCACTGGGCCAAAGAAGGGACAATCTATCAACCCTGCTTTGGGACCTTTAATTTTGCACATCCCTTGGGTTACATTTCAGGTCTTAAGACAACCCAACCAAGCCCTCCGTTATCCCCATGCTCCATCTTCTCCCATCCCTGAAGAACCCCTCAGTGAGACGATCAGTGAGACGTGCATGGGCTGAGAAGAATCACCAAAATTTAAACTCCCTCTTTGAGAGAGCAGAGGGGAGATGCCATTGGATGTAGACAGTTACAGAGAAAGGGGATCTGACTTTTATTGGAGACAGAACCTCACAATAAATCAGTGCTGGGGAAGAAGAGAAGACAGCTGAGGGGTGGAGAGTGACAGCAGAAGTGGCATCTCTCGCTCCGATGCCCAAGGTGATGTTTACATGGGAGATCAGGGAACCAGAGTAAGCTCAGCCCTGGAGGAACCTGGATGGAGAAGACAGTTGAGAAGAGAGAGAGAAAGAAAACTGGAACATGATGCGATGTGGGGTTTTGTTTTAAAAAGAATTAATTTGTGCGGGCGCGATCACGGTGGCGGGTGAAGCTTCAAGCTTCTTCTTCAGCCTCTTCCCCGAAGTCCTCTTCCTCCTCGGCCGTGGCATCCTGGTACTGCTGGTACTCGGACACCAAGTCGTTCATGTTGCTCTCCGCCTCGGTGAACTCCATCTCGTCCATGCCCTCGCCCGTGTACCAGTGGAGGAAAGCCTTGCGGCGGAACATGGCGGTGAACTGCTCCGAGATGCGCTTGAAGAGCTCCTGGATGGCCGTGCTGTTGCCGATGAAAGTGACGGCCATCTTGAGCCCGCGGGGCGGGATGTCGCACACGGCCGTCTTGACGTTGTTGGGGATCCACTCCACGAAGTAGCTGCTGTTCTTGTTCTGCACGTTCAGCATCTGCTCGTCCACCTCCTTCATGGACATGCGGCCGCGGAAGACGGCCGCCACCGTCAGGTAGCGCCCGTGGCGGGGGTCACAGGCCGCCATCATGTTCTTAGCGTCGAAGACCTGCTGGGTCAGCTCCGGCACGGTCAAGGCCCGGTACTGCTGGCTGCCGCGGCTGGTCAAGGGGGCAAAGCCGGGCATGAAGAAGTGGAGGCGAGGGAAGGGCACCATGTTGACGGCCAGTTTGCGGAGGTCGGCGTTGAGCTGCCCGGGGAAACGGAGGCAGGTGGTGACGCCGCTCATGGTGGCCGAGACCAGGTGGTTGAGGTCGCCGTAGGTGGGGGTGGTGAGCTTGAGGGTGCGGAAGCAGATGTCGTACAGGGCCTCGTTGTCGATGCAGTAGGTCTCGTCCGTGTTCTCCACCAGCTGGTGGACGGACAGGGTGGCGTTGTAGGGCTCCACCACCGTGTCCGAGACCTTGGGTGACGGCACCACGCTGAAGGTGTTCATGATGCGGTCGGGGTACTCCTCCCGGATCTTGCTGATCAGCAGCGTGCCCATGCCCGAGCCCGTGCCGCCGCCCAGCGAGTGGGTCAGCTGGAAGCCCTGCAGGCAGTCGCAGCTCTCCGCCTCCTTCCTCACCACGTCCAGCACCGAGTCCACCAGCTCGGCCCCCTCCGTGTAGTGCCCCTTGGCCCAGTTGTTACCAGCTCCGCTCTGGCCTGTAGGGGTGGGGTGGAGGGGAAGAAGCCACAAGCATTGGGCAAAGGCACTGGGGAACCAGCCGCTCCTTGACCAGTCATGCCCCCGAATTACCTCCAATGGAGTCCCCTGGGGGACATGTGCCAATTCCCCCAGTGGTCTAAGAGAAGCATCAGGTCCTCAGTTGGGTTAGGCTCACAGATGGGGGAAGATGCCCGGTTACCATGGCATCTAAGTGGCCTCCAGTTGTTAGACCAGGGGAACCTAATGCAAGCCACCGCTCTGGGAACGTGGCCATGGCTGAGGGACGCACCCCTAGCTCCAAACAGTGAACTGAAGTCAGCTGGGTCCCCCCCATATTCCCACCAGATCAGACAAGGCCCATCTCAAAGCCGTAACACATTGTTGACTCCAAAATTTAGGGGGACTGTCTGCAGGCTGCTACTAGGCCCAATCTGGACTCAGTTGAGAAGACGAAGCCTAGAAACTTGAGTTTGAACCAGAGAAGTGACCCCACCCTTGTTGCTACATGAGGGCCAAGATCAGGGGGGTCAACCACTGGGTAATTCTCAGTCACCCACAGCCAACCCCAGGGCCCCAGCAGAGACACCGCATGGAGGGACGATGGGAATCTTACCGAAGACGAAGTTGTCTGGTCGGAAGATCTGGCCGAAGGGACCGGAGCGGACGGAGTCCATGGTGCCCGGTTCCAAATCGACCAAGATGGCGCGAGGGACATATTTACCACCTAGAGGGGGAGCGAGAAGAGTCTCAGCAGGGATGGGTCAACCAAACCAAGAGGCAGCAGGATGGTCTTAGGGGGGTCTGGGTTACCCAGGAAGAGGAATTTGGGGTTGATTGAAACCCATGGGTGCAGAGGGATCCCCGCAGCCATGAGACACTAATGCACTGAAAGGGTTTGGTCCCAGCCATGTGGGAAGAAAGGGGGAGCCTAGCCTTTGGGGCATGTGGAACGGGGGTGCCCAGGATCAGACCAACCCACACATGGCATGGGGAGTGGAACAGACTGGACCAGGACCAAGCCAGGAGTATTTATGGGGAAGGATCCCTGGACCCTCCCATTCCCTGCCTATAGGCAGGGAGACTGGCTCAAACCATGGGAACATGTGGGGGGGACCAGGCCAAACCATGTATGTGTGTGTATATATGGGGGGAACAATCTCAGACCACCCCAATCTCCACATACCAAACCATGGGTGTTTGTGGAGGGGAATCCCACCCCCCCAGCAGTACCTGTGGCCTCGTTGTAATAGACGCTGATGCGGTCGAGCTGCAGGTCGCTGTCGCCGTGGTAGGTGCCGGTGGGGTCGATGCCGTGCTCGTCACTGATCACCTCCCAGAACTAGGGGTGACAGCAGGGAGGGGGGGTCATTGGGACAGCTGCCTCCCCCCCTATCTCTGTACCAGCCACCCCTCCCGCGAGGGGACACGGCTCTTCTCTGGGGGGGGGAAATCTCAGCTAGTCCTGCAGCTGCCAGCCCAAGGGGGCTCACCCCACATCTGAGCCCCCCCCCCCCCAGCATGTCCCCATTAGCTCTCCCCCTCCCCCGGCATACAAAGGGCACATGATGGTGCCACGCCCACCATGCGCAGCCAGCCAGAGCCAGCAGTGCCCCCAACAGGTGATCACAGCCTGGTCCAGAAAGAGGGGCTTCCCCTAGGTCTGCACATCGCCCCCCCCCCCCACCCCCTGCTGGCTGTGTGGGGGCAGCAACACACCACACCGGCAAGGCTGCCCCCTAGTGGCAGAGGGACCCCATGGAAGTTTGAGGTGCTGCTCGGACCCCCGGCGGGGGTGTTATGAGGTCCCCTCCCCCCTCCATGCCCATCCCTAGGTTGGGGTGAGAAGTGACGGTCGAGCATGGGAGCGGGGACCAGGGTAAGTCCCCCCCCCCGCAAAGCTAATCCTGCCCCAGCCAGATCTCTGGGGCTCCGACGTCCCCAGCGCTGGGGAGGCTGGGACACGGGGGGCGGGGGGAGAGAGAGGAGGCCCCTCTGGCATCACATCTCCAGCCCACTGGAGTGCATCACCCCCCCACCCCCACCACAGAGCCCTCTCGCCCCACTCCCACCGGGGCATCCCTGTCCCTCCCCACACTTGGCTGTGGTCTTGGCTCCCGCGGGGCTCTGCTCTGCCTTGCCCGGGAGGGTGGGCCGGGCACTCACCCCCTCAGTCCCAGCTCCAGGGACGTGACGCCTGAGCCAACGTGCCGCCCCCCCCCCCCCCCCGAGCCCTGGGCTAAGCACCGGCGGCCACAGCCCTGCCCCGCCGGGATGCGATGGCCAAAGCCAGCCCGGCAGGGAACCATTGCTGCTGTTTCAGATTCCCTCTGCCGCCCGAAGCGCTCCCTGGCCGTGGGCCTGCCCCGGAGCCCTGCGGCAGTCAGCCAGGGCAGGGATGGCAGAGCGCTGGTGGGAGGGCTGGGATTGGTGGTGCCCCCCCTCCCCCGACCGAGCTGTGCCCCATTGCACGCCCCTCCCCCAGCCCTGATGCAAATCCAGCTTCCCGCTTCTGAGCCGAGCAAAGAGCAGATGGCGCCCGGCTGAGCCTACGAGCCGATTCCCCGCCCCCGCTTGCTGCGGGCTGGCGGCTTCAGAGCTGTTCAGCCACTTCTCAGCCGCCGCAGGTGTCAGCCCTCCTGGGGCTCTGAGCCTGGGCTCGGGGAGCGGGGCTAGCCGGTTACAGCAGGGGGGCTGGGAGCCAGGACTCCTGGGTTCTCTCCCCGGCTCTGGGAGGGGAGTGGGGGCTAGCCGGTTACAGCAGGGGGGGCTGAGAGCCAGGACGCCTGGGTTCTCTCCCCGGCTCTGGGAGGGGAGTGGGGGCTAGCCGGTTACAGCAGGGGGGCTGGGAGCCAGGACTCCTGGGTTCTCTCCCCGGCTCTGGGAGGGGAGTGGGGGCTAGCCGGTTACAGCAGGGGGGCTGGGAGCCAGGACTCTTGGGTTCTCTCCCCGGCTCTGGGAGGGGAGTGGGGGCTAGCAGGTTAGAGCAGGGGGGGCTGAGAGCCAGGACGCCGCCTGGGTTCTATCCCCGGCTCTGACAGGGGAGCGGGGGCTAGCCGGTTACAGCAGGGGGGCTGGGAGCCAGGACTCTTGGGTTCTCTCCCCGGCTCTGGGAGGGGAATGGGGGCTAGTAGGTTAGAGCGACGGGGGCTGGGAGCCAGGACTCCTGGGTTCTCTCCCCGGCTCTGGGACGGGAGTGGGGGCTAGTGGGTTGGGGGGGGGGGGGGGGCGCTGGGAGCCAGGCCGGCTGGTCAGTTAAGTCACCTCTTAGCCGGCTGCTTTGAAAGGAGCCTTTGGACATTGCAAACCAGGGTGTGGGGCCTGGCTGGCCATTAACAGATCATCCCAGCCGTGTTCAGCCCCAGCAGGGTGCGGGCCGACCCAGCCCCCTGGGCTCAAGGACAGGGACTGTTTGAACAGGCTACCAGTGAAATCAATCCACTGGGGGGGGGGGGGGGTGTCACTGTCTGCTGTCCCCAGTCAAGCCTGCTCCCACCTCCAAGCCTGCCTGGGACAAAGCAGTGTCAGGGCATCTGTCACGGAGAACACATCTCTGGTTTCCACCCCAGCCCCCACCGCCAGGACCCCACCCCACCCACAACACAAGGGCAGCCCAGCCGACCCCTTCAACATCCCTGGCATTTCTGGCAGCACGGGTCACTGCACCAGGAAATCCACCCCCAGCCCCAGCCCGGATCAGTGAGGAAGGTGGCAGCCAATTGCACTGATCGCAGCAACTCTGGTGTCAATCTGGAGTGGATCTGGATTTACACCAGGGTCACTGAGGTTGCGTCTACACTGCATTGTAAACCCGGGGCTGTGGGACCCCAGGTTTGTGGACTCGGTTGTGCTTCAGCAACCTCACTGCATGGGAAACCTGGGCTTTCCATGGCTGGGGGCTCATAGGCGTGCTAACGCGTCCACACTGCACAAACCTGACCCGGGGTTGTGGCTTGGACTGCGTCCACACAGCAAAAAGACATGACCTGGACCAGAGCCACAGCAGGACGGGGGCTCTGAGCTGCCCCCAGCAGGGTCCTAGGACCCAGGCTGTGAGCGCTTGCTGAGGCGGGTCAGGCTGATTTGCATGTGGACAGCAGGGGGGCTTGGGCCCTGCGTCAGAGGCCAGCTTTAATGAGCAGCGTAGCCAGACCCTGAGTCAGCGGATTCAGGGCTGGATTCTGATTTCAGGGACCCTGGTGCAAATGCAGAGTGATTCCAGATGGATAAACTGAACGGCTCTAACAGGAGCCAGGAAGGCTCTTTGGGGGGGAGGGGGGGGGCAGAAAAACCTGCTTTAGATTTCCCCCAAACATTCCTGGCCCGGCAGGGCCTCCACAGATATTTTTTTGGGGAGGTCATGATCTTCTGACAGAGCAGCCATTTGCAGCCAGGTCTGGGTCTCGCTACAAGAATTTGCTGGGCTGGGCCTTTCTTATTAGAGCCGCACCCACCCTGGCCTGGCAGAGAGGCCAGTTTTAAAGCATGCGTGAGAGGGGGGAGCGGACTGGATCTCCGTTATGGGGATCTAGGCAGAGGGGGATCGATCAGCAGCCCTCCCACAGCGCACCCGTGCGATATCGCCTGGTATCGCCTGGCTGTGGGGTCAGCACCCCTCATTTGCCAGCCACGCCTAGCGCAGAATTAAGCCCGCCTGGCAAACCCGGTCAGGCAGAGGTGAGGCTGGGTGGGGCGGGGGATGAGGTGCGTGATGCAGGAGGGTTAACATCCCCGCCGTAAAAATAAAAACTCAGGGCCTGGTGGGTCCATTGAGCAGGGATGCTCCTGGCTCTGCACTGGCTCAAAGAAAGTCTCTTTGTCCACCCCACCAGGTGGAGAAACCCAGGGCCAGAGCCAGCCAACTGCTGGGGGGGGGGGGGGGGGGATTTTGCAGCCATCCAACTGCAAACAGGCCCTTCTTTAGGCACAGAAAGTCCCTCAGTGTCTAGCAGCCGCCTGGAAACCGCCCCCCCCCCCCCGCCTTCCCTCCCCCCAGCTGTGCAAGGGCGGCCATTACGGGCACAAAGGATGTGGCGTGTCTCTCAGCTTAAACTGGAGATCCCACTGGCCTCCGGGGGGGCGGGGGGCCGGGGGACCGACGGGAAGGGATCAGGCACCCCTGGGCAGGGACAGCTCTAGTCCAGGAGGTGGGGGGATCAAGCCAGCCTTGCAGCCAGCCATGTGGGGCCGGCAGACAAAGAGGTGGGGAAGATGGTGGGTGGGGAGGGGAAAGGAGGAGGGGGGGGAGGGGCGGTTTGGCGCCAGAAGTAACATTCTTTATTGGCAACTGAAACAAGATTTCCCCCCCCACACGCACACACATTGCAACATTTTAAGGTAACTCCCCCCCCTCAACTGCAACACTGTAACGGAAGGTTTCCAAGGGGGTCCAGGAGAGGAAAGTGGCCTCACTCCGGATCTAGCAAGCAGGGGGGCAAGGGCGGGGGGGTTATTACACACTGGGCAGGGTAGGGTGACCCCAGAGAGCAAGTGAGAAGAATTGGGGGGGGGGGGGGAGAGAGATATTGCCTATATAAGGCAACGCCCCTAATACCGGAGAACAATACTCCCTTCCACTGATTAACGGAAGAGAAATGGGGGGGGGTGATTTTGCCGTTATCTATCTCAAGATCTGGAGGGGGCGTTCATATTCCCCCCCCCCCCAACATAGCAGTTGGGGTGAGAGGGGCCATTTCCCTCCCTATCTCTCGCCCCTGGCGGCAGACAATGGAGATCAAAGGGCGGGGTTGAAACTAACCAGCAGAGAAAGAGGACGTGAAATTAACCAGCAGCAGACAGGCGGGCGGGGGGAGAGACACTAGATTAATCCGCAGCCAGACCCGGGGGGGGGGGGGGCTCTGCCAGGGGAATCCGGCCCCGCTCCCGAGCGAGACCAAAGCCAAATCCTTGCAGCGCCGGACACGCCCCCCCCCCCAGCAGCAGGCGGGTTGGGTTTGGCGCTAAAACCGCTGGAAAGCGCGTAGCGGGCGGGGGAAGTTTCCTGCCTGCCCCCCCATCCCCCTCTGCAACCCCCCCCCCCCCAAGCTCCCCTGGGTCTGAGTCATCTGCTGCGCCGGCTAATCCCGTTAACTGCAAATCCCCTTTCTAATGCCGGGACTGGCTGGAATCCGGAGTCTAAAATCCCGGGTTTAAAAAAAAATATAAAAATCGGAGGGGAGGGGTGAATTCAAAACGGCGCAACGGTTTTAAATCCGGATTAAAAAAAAATCGGATGGAAAAAAATCGAGACCGGTTTATAAACGACTCCGATCCTCTCCCCCCCCCGAAAATGCTCACACCACCCCGCCTCGATTTCAATTGCCAAAATCGAGCCGCCTCCCCCAAACTCGCCCTGCAAGAGCAATAGCTGCTGCCCCTCCCACCGCCACCCCAAAAAATCCGGGGCGGAGGCACTGTTTCCTCCTTCAGGAGATCCAGGATTTTAAACCTTTTTCCTCCTTAACACCCCCCCCCAATATGCTGGGATCGTCCCGTCCCCCCCTTTGCTCATGACGCTCCATTCGTTTGGAAGCACACGAGGCTCCTCACTCACCTTGGCACCGATCTGGTTGCCGCACTGGCCAGCCTGGATGTGGACGATTTCCCTCATCTTGCCTCCCTTTGGTCTAGCCTGATCCGGCGCCCTTGGAAGAATAGAACGCTGGGGAGCTCAAGGTTCTCTCCGCCGAACGCGCCGGGAGCGAACGTTCCAAGCGGCCGAAAAAGCGAGAGTGAGAGGGGCTGGGGCTGATATAGACAAAGCTTTTATAAGCTGGAGGGCGGCCAGCCCGCTGATTGGCCCGCTGGGATCACGCGCGCGGAGCCTATTGGACAGCGGAGCCGCGGACACGTAGTGGCGGTGGGGGGAGGGGGGGCCGCAGGGTGTCGTCCCGGGCGCAAGGGGCGCTGGGAGTTGTAGTCTCCTTTTGTTGTACAGGTTTTTAAGTAGGATTGCGGCTAAACTGGGTGTGACGGGGGAAGAGGGAGAACCAGGCTGGGAGGCAGGCCTAATGCTGTCTTCCCCCCACCGCCGCCCACGTATACACGGCATGGGGTGCCCCGCAAAGCCCGAGAAAGCACGCACAGGGAGGGAGGGCGGGGAGACCAGAGGGAAAGGCTAAGGAAAGAAGGAATGAGAGCAAAAGGGAAGAAGGAAGGAAAGAGAGAGAGGAAGGGAAAGGACTGAATGCATAAGAAAGAAAGAAAAGAAAGAAAGAAAGAAAAAGGGGGAAAAGAATGAATGAAAAAGAGAGCACACGGAAAGAATGAAAAAGAAAGGGGGAAAGAATGAATGAATGTAAAACGAGAGGAGGGAAAACCAAGCAAAAAGAAAGAAAAAGACTGAGCAAAGAAAAAAGAGGACAAAAAAAGGACAATGAAGAGGAGAGCGCGAGGAGAGAGAATGGGGCGGGAGGAGGAAAAGGGACAGACTGGCTGAGCCGGCCGCCCGGGGCCCACCCTTGTCTCCTCGCTGGCTGGAGGCCATGGCTGCCTTAGCCAGGGTCCTGGGCAGACGCCCGTCTGGTCTCATCCTGCCTGCCCCATGGAGCAGCCTTGAGGGCGCATCCCCTGGCGGGGGGCTTGGAACCACCGTTCTTGCCTCTCTAGTGGGGTAGAGTGGGGGGGGGGGGGGCTGGGAGCCAGGACTCCTGGGTTCTCTGCCCAGCTCTGGGAGGGAAGCGGGGTCTGGTGGTTAGAGCGGAGGGGGGCTGGGCCAGTTCTTGGGCCCTGTGCGCTATGGAAATTGACACACACATACACACACACATACACACACACACCCGTGCCACTGCCAACCCCCCCTCTCCAGCCCATTACCCCCTCCCCTTCCCAGGATCCTCTGCCCTTGCGGGAGCCCCAAGCCCCCTATTATCCCGTCTCCCCCACCCCACTCCTTACCTTACCCTGCCCGGCTGGCCAGCCTCCTTGTGTGACGATGGGTCCACCCCGCTCCCCAGCACCATTTCAGGTGAGGACGCAGCCCCATTTGCACCAATTCTTGGGAGGGGACGGGGACGGAGGGACAAATTCCAGTCCCTGCCCCCCACCTGGCAGGCACCCTCTTCCAGTCCCTGCTTGTCCCTCCCTGGACCCCGGGTCTCCCTCAGTCCCTCTCCCTCCCACACCCAGAGCTCATGCGGGGGTCGCCCGAAGGCAAGTTCTTGGCGGACTCCCCCGCACTCAGGGACAAGGTCCCCTTGCAGCAGGTCCAGACGGGAGGGGGGCCAGGGCAGATCCGAGACGCGCTGCCAGGCACCACTCGCTGCATGCTGCCTGGGCAGAGGGGCGGCCGGGCCCGATGTGGGTGGTGCTGCGACCACACAGCTGGGGCAAAGCTGCGGGCTGCTCCGGGCACAGCCCTGCCGAGCGAGGATGGGGCTTTGAGCGAGTGGCGGCCTGCGGCAGGTACAGTGGGAGGCGGGTACTGGCCGCCCCATGCCCCCAGCCATGACGTGGCGTTGAGACACTGGCCCTGTGCAAATGCATCGAATGCAGGGTGGTGAATCCAGGGCTGCTCCTGGGTTCTGTCCCCAGCTCTGGGAGGGGAGTGCGGGCTAGTGGTTAGAGCAGGGGGCTGGGAACCAGGACTCCTGGGGTCTGTCCCCGGCTCGGGGAGGGGACTGGGGTCCAGAGGGGAGTGGCACCCCCTAAAGGAGAAAGGTCCCATTTCCTGAGCCAGCCAGTCCCTGTCCTGGAGCTGGCGCCCCCTAGAGGCAACACCCTGCCTAATGCTGCAGTAACCTTGTCAAGGGTGTACCTGCCCCAGCTCCCAGCAGGACACGGAGGCCCCCAGCAGTGGCTGCGTTGCCCCCTCCCTCAGCAGTGTGCTGAGCTGCTACTTTCTTCCCCCTCTTCACCCCCTGCCCCAAAGCCGTGACGAAGGGCTGAGAAAATCCTCACCTACAGCTGGGCACCTCTGCTCCAGCCAGGATCCCTGCTGGGATTACCTGGCCGGGAAGGGCAGGGGAGGACCTGGCCATGGGGAGCGGGCAGCCCACTGGCCTATGACCTCAGAGTTCAAACCCTGGGAATCTGGGAGCTGCAGGGAGTGGAGGAGAAAGAAATGGAGGAGACACCAACTTCCCTCCCCGAGCCAGGGATAGAACCCAGGAGTCCTGGCTCTCGTCAGGAACAGTATCCCCAATAATGTCACGGCAAACCTGGTGGCTGAACTTTGTGACTTTGTCCTTACCCACAACTATTTCACATTTGGGGACAATGTATACCTTCAGATCAGCAGCACTGCGATGGGTACCCGCATGGCCCCACAGGATGGCAACATTTTTATGGCTGACTTAGGGGACGAGAGCTGAGGAAGCGTTGTTCTAACGCCCCTACTCTACTTGTGCTATACTGATGACATCTTCATCATCTGGACCCATAGAAAAGAAGCCCTTGAGGAATTCCACCAAGATTTCAACAATTTCCACCCCACCATCGACCTCAGCCTGGTCCAGTCCACACAAGAGATCCACTTCCTGGACACTACAGTGCTAATAAGCGATGGTCACATAACCACCACCCTATACCGGAAACCTACTGACTGCTATTCCTACCTGCATGCCTCCAGCTTTCATCCAGACCACACCACACGATCCATTGTCTGCAGCCAAGCCCTAAGATACAACCGCATTTACACCAGTCCCTCAGACAGAGACAAACACCCAGGATCTCTATCAAGCGTTCTTAAAACTACAATACCCACCTGGGGAAGTGAAGAAACAGATTGACAGAGCCAGAAGGGTACCCAGAAGTCACCTAGTACAGGACAGGCCCAACAAAGAAAGTACACCGGACCCCCGGCTAGAACGTGGGATTTGGGATCCGTGCGTGGCACTGCGTTAACGCGGGAACCATGTTATAGTGGGGACCGCATTAAAATGAATGCAATTCAAGTAGTTAAATTTGGGATCCATGGCCGCGACCGCGCTAAATGCGAATCTGCACTACGTAGACACGCAGTCTAGCGAGGGTCCTCAGTAACAGAACCCCACTACAGCCCCCAACTAAAACCTCTCCAACGCGTCATCAAGGATCTACAACCTACCCTGAAGGACGATCCCTCACTCTCACAGGCCTTGGGAGACAGGCCAGTCCTTGCCTACAGACAGCCCCCCGACTGAAGCAAATACTCACCAGCAACCACACACCACACAGCAAAAACACCAACCCAGGAACCAAACTCTGCAACAAACCCCGGTGCCAACTCTGTCCACATATCTATTCAAGGGACACCATCACAGGACCTAACCACATCAGCCACACCATCAGAGGCTGGTTCCCCTGCACATCGACCAATGTGATATATGCCATCATGTGCCAGCAATGCCCCTCTGCCATGTACATTGGCCAAACCGGACAGTCTCTATGCAAAAGAATAAATGGACACAAATCTGACATCAGGAATCACAACATTCAAAAACCAGTCGGAGAACACTTCAATCTCTCTGGTCACTCAATAACAGACCTAAAAGTGGCAATTCTTCAACAAAAAAAACTTCAAAAACAGACTCCAACGTGAAACTGCAGAACTGGAATTAATTTACAAACTGGACACCATCAGATTAGGCCTGAATAAAGACTGGGAGTGGTTGGGTCATTACGAAACCTAAACCCAATTTCCCCCATACTAATTTCCCCCTACTGTTACTCTCACCTTCTTGTCAACTGGAAATGGCCCAACTTGATTATCATACACATTGTAAGGAGAGTGATCACTTTAGATAAGCTATTACCAGCAGGAGAGTGGGGTGGGGGGGGGAGGTATTTTTTCATGCTTTGTGTGTTTAAAAAGATCTTCTACACTTTCCACAGTATGCAGCCGATGAAGTGAGCTGTAGCTCACGAAAGCTTATGCTCAAATAAATTGGTTAGTCTCTAAGGTGCCACAAGTCCTCCTTTTCTTTTTGCGAATACAGACTAACACGGCTGTTACTCTGAAACCTGTCTGAAATGGGCCACTCTCATTACCACTTCAAAAGTTATTCTCCCTCCCTTGGTATCCTGCTGTTAATTGAATGGTCTCCTTAGACTGACCTCACACTTGGTAAGGCAACTCCCATCCTTTCATGTATTTATACCTGCTCCTGTATTTTCCACTCCATGCATCTGATGAAGTGGGTTCTAGCCCACGAAAGCTTATGCCCAAATAAATGTGTTAGTCTCTAAGGTGCCACAAGGACTTCTCGTTGTTTTTGGAGAGAACCCAGGAGTCCTGGCTCCCAGACTCCCCCCACCCCCAACCACATGCAGTGATAGGATCTTAACCCACTGAACAGGGCCTGTGTGTGGATTGGCAGAAGCTGCCCGAGTCACTGGCCCAGGGGCAGCCCAGGCTCCACCGATGGGAAACTCTTTACACAGCATTGGTGCGACTGCTGCTAGAACACTGTGTCCTGCTCCGACGTCCAGCGTTCAAGGAGAGGTGGAAATACCAGCACGAGCTCCTAGGAGGGCCCCAGAAATGAGCCAGGGGCAGGGTAAGAAGCTTTAAGGAGCTCGGTCTATTCAGCTGAACGAAGATAAGGTTCAAAGGCGGCTGGATCCTAGACGGGAGATTTTCAACCTCGCTGACCAAGACCTCACAAGATCCGACAGCTGGAAGTTTAGGCTGGACAAATTCAACCTTGAAATCAGAGGTGTTTTCCTAACTCTGAAGGGCGATGCAACATTGGACCAGCGCGCCGGGGTGGTGGTGCGTACCTCATGGCTGGGAGTCATTCCGACGTGGTTAGATCTTTGCCCGAGATACAGCTGCTGGGAGAAATTCGCTGGCCTGCGTGCATGCAAGTGAGCAGGATGGTTGTGGCAGGCCCTTCTGGTCCTAGCAGGTGTGAATCTACAAATCTCCTTGTCTGTCCCCATCCTTCAGGGGCCTCGGGGAGAAGAGAATCACCAGTACTGTGCGCAGCATGGGCCTGGCCCTTGCAGCTCTGCATGAAGACAACATGTAAAATCCAATCTCATGCTTCGTGGCTTCCGCCACCTGGGGTCAGGAAGGAATAGGTTTTCCCCTGTTGCTCAGCTGGCCAGATGTATCCCCTTTGGAGTTTTCTTCCTCCTCTGCGTCTCACTGCACCACCGAACCTGGTGAGACCACGAGGCCTGTCCCAAGCGTCAGCGATCAGCCACGGCTGGAGACAGGACACTGGATGGTGTGACCCAGCGCTCTGAGCCGGCCCCAAGAATTCTCTCTCTCGCTGCCTGGCTGGTGTGTCTTGCTCCCAGCTAGGCATCCCACAGGCCTCTGCATGTCACAGGAGTCGGGTCACCCCAGAGCCAGCCAATCGCCTGCCCTGGGACTGGATCAGAACCAACGCCCCCTAGACGGGAAAGGTCCCGTGTCCCATCCCTTGAAGCAATCGGCTTGTGCACAGGCTTGGATCCAGCTCAGAGCAGGCGTCAGGCGTCAGCTGAGACAGGGTTGGGCCTGACATCTAGTGGTGAGGTGGCAGGACTGCAACCTGTCTGCGCCTTTCTGTCTTGGCAGGGACAGTGTTGGGTGTTTTTCCAGAACGGGTTCCCACCCTGGAGATGCTGCGACTGGCTGGAAACGCCGTAACGACAGGCATGGAAACATCAGGACACCTGGGTTCCTCTATCCATCCCTCCACCCATCCCCATACACCCTCTCTATCCATCCATCCATCCATCCATCCGTATACACACTCTCTATCTGTCCATCTATCCATCCATCCATCCCCATACACCCCCTCTATCCATCCATCCATATACATACTTATAGAAATCCATGGTATGCCCACATCTTGAATACTGTGTGCAGATGTGGTCGCCCCATCTCAAAAAAGATATATTAGAACTGGAAAAGGTTCAGAAAAGGGCAACAAAAGTGAGTAGGGGTATGGAACAGCTTCCATATCAGGAGAGATTAATAAGACTGGGACTTTTCAGCTTGGAAAAGAGATGGCTAAGGGGGGATATGATAGAGGTCTATAAAATCCTGACTGGTGTGGGGAAAGTAAATAATGAAGTGTTATTTACTCCTTCTCATAACACAAGAACTAGGGATCACCCAGTGAAATTAACAGGCAGCAGGTTTAAGACTGTGAGCTGTAGCTCACGAAAGCTCATGCTCAAATAAATTGGTTAGTCTCTAAGGTGCCACAAGTACTCCTTTTCTTTTTGCGAATACAGACTAACACAGCTGTTACTCTGAAACAAAAGGAAGTATTTCTTCACACAACGCACAGTCAACCTGTGAAACTCCTTGCCAGAGGATGTTGTGAAGCCCAAGGCCATAACAGGGTTCAAAACCGACCTAGATAAATTCATGGAGGATAGGTCTATTAGGCAGGTTGGGCAGGGATGGCATCCCTAGCCTCTGTTTGCCAGGAGCTGGGAATGGGCGACAGGGGATGGATCACTCAATGATTCCCTGTTCTGATCATTCCCTCTAGGGCAGCTGGCATTGGCCACTGTTGGATACTGGGCTAAATGGACCTTTGGTCTGACCCAGTGTGGCCATTCTTTTGTACCTTCTGTCTGTCCACCCATCCATCCACCCCCAAGCATCCCCTCTCTCCATCCACCATCCACCCATATACATACCTGCTATCCCTCCCCATACACCCACTCCAGCCATCCACACACCTTCTATCTGTCCGTCCATCCAGCCCCATGCATCCCCTCTATCCATCCATCCCCATCCACCCCTTCCAGCCATCCATCCATCCACATGCCATCTGTCCATCCATCCAGCCCCATGCATCCCCTCCAGCCATCCAGCCCCATGCACCCCTTTTAGCCATCCAGCCCCATGCACCCCCTCCAGCCATCCAGCCCTCTACATGCCATCTGTCCATCCATCCAGCCCCATGCATCCCCTCCAGCCATCCAGCCCCATGCACCCCTTTTAGCCATCCAACCCCATGCACCCCCTCCAGCCATCCAGCCCTCTACATGCCATCTGTCCAGCCATCCAGCCCCATGCACCCCCTCCAGCCATCCAGCCCTCTACATGCCATCTGTCCAGCCATCCAGCCCCATGCATCCCCTCCAGCCATCCAGCCCCATGCACCCCTTTTAGCCATCCAGCCCCATGCACCCCCTCCAGCCATCCAGCCCTCTACATGCCATCTGTCCAGCCATCCAGCCCCATGCACCCCCTCCAGCCATCCAGCCCCATGCACCCCCTCCAGCCATCCAGCCCTCTACATGCCATCTGTCCAGCCATCCAGCCCCATGCACCTCCTCCAGCCATCCAGCCCCCATGCACCCCCTCCAGCCATTCCCTGCAAATCACCCCCAGGCCCCGATCTTCTGGAGGACTGGTGTGTACGCTCTAGCCTCCCACACCAAGGCTCTATGGTTGCGCGGTATTCTCTGCACAAGCGTATTCACCTCCATGGTCGCAGGTGACGTCATGGGGAGAAGAGGGCGGGGCCCGCGGTGGGGGAGGACCTCGGCGCGTACGCTCTAGCTACTCTTACGGCCACGCCCTCCCCTCTATGGTTCCGGTGAGATTGTCACGGACCGCAGCCGCCATGCCTTGGAGGACCCAGCCTGCCCAGTCCAGCCTGCAAAAGCCCCCACGGCTCGATGGTTCCAGTGGTAACGTCTAGGCAACGCGTTTCCTCTCTATGATCTCAGGTGGCGCTCGTCGGAGGAGCGACAGCGCCTCCATGTTGTGGCGGACCCGTCGTGTACACTCTAGCCTAGGGCATGGTATCACTCTATGGTCTCCAGGGTAATATCTACCCGAACATTGGCCTCTCTATGGTCCTCGTTGGCGCCAAAAGGGCGGGGTGACGGACTCGTAAGTGAACAATCTAGCCAGGAACCCTGTGCTGCTCTATGGTTCCGGGTCGACACTCTACACGCACATTCGCCTCCTCTCGATGCTCCAACCTCCAGACGAGGCCCTAGGGAGCGGCGGGGCGGGAACAAGGGCGGTAGGACCCGCCCCATCCCATCAATGACGGGCACCCACAGTGACCAATCAGAACAAGAGAAGGCTATGCCGGAAGGCCCCGGCTGGCCAATCAGGGGCCTCCCCGCTGGGATCGCGGAGAGGGACCTGGGGGGCCACAGTTGGAACAGGAGGTGAGGGGGGGGCCTGGCAGAGCTGGGGGGCAAAGAGGGGCGGGGCTGACAGGGGGCACTGGGAGGAGTGGGGCACGGGGGGCTGACGGGGTGGGGGGGCAGTGAGGGGCACGGGAGGGGGGGCACTGGGGCGGGGAGGGGGCAGTGAGGGGCATGTGGGGGGTGCCGGGGCTGCCGGGGGGGGCAGTGAGGGGCACGGGAGGGGGGCGGGGGGCTGACAGGGAGCGGGGGGGGCAGAGAGGGGCACGGGAGGGGGCCCTGGGGCTGACTGGGGGCAGAGAGGGACACGGGGGGGCACTGGGGGGGACGGGAGGCTGACGGGGCGCGGGACAGTGTGGGCTCGGGGGGGGCCTGACAGGGGCGGGGAGGGGCATGCGGGGGGGTGCCGGGCTGCCAGGGGGGCGGGGGGCAGGACTGACAGGGAGCACTGGGGGAGGGGGGCACTGGGGGACCGGAAGGGGGCAGTGAGGGGCACGGGGGGGCTGACGGGGTGGGGGGGCAGTGAGGGGCACGGGAGGGGGGGCACTGGGGGCGGGGAGGGGGCAGTGAGGCGTATGTGGGGGGGTGCCAGGGCTGCCAGGGGGCGGGGGGGGCAGAGAGGGGCACTGGGGGGTGCTGGTGCTGCCCGGGGGGTGGGGCTGATAGGGGCACTGGGGGGAGGGGAGTACTGGGGGGGTGCCCGTCACTCACCCTGTGACTGTTGCCCTGCAGGCCATGGATCAGACCCAGCTGCTGGAGTGGGGGGAGGACGGGGACCCCTCTGGGGGAGAGGCCGACGGGGAAGTCCCCCGGCCCGTGGGGCGGCTGCACCTGCTCAGCAGCAAATATGGGCCAGAGCAAGGTCAGTGGTGCTGGGTGGGGATGGGGGGAGGGGGCTGGGGCCGGCCCCGCCCATCAGAGCCACCTGCTCCTTGGAGATTTCACCTGCTCACCTGGGGGATCCTATTGGGATCCAGGAAGTGGGCGAGCACCGGTGCTCTGATGGCCCTCGATGGTGGCATCCTGGCGCCAGGACTCCTGGGTTCTCTCCTGAGCTGTGGGAGGGGAGTGGGGGCTAGTGGTTAGAGCGGCGGGGGGCTGGGAGCCAGGACTCCTGGGTTCTCTCCCCTACTCCGGGAGGGGAATGGGGTCTACTGGCTCACCCTGGGCGTCAGGACTCCGGGGTTCTCTTTCTCCCCCGCAGATTTCTGGATCTACCCCGGGGAGAATGTGGTGGGGGCGGCTGCCGAGCTGCCAGGTCTGCCTGCCGGCCCCCTCTGTCTCCAAGGCCCATGCGGTGATCGAGGTCCCGGTGCCGGGTGGACCCCACTTGCTCTATGACCGGGGCAGCCTGAACCGGACCCGGCGCCAGCGTGCCGTGCTGCTGCCCCATGTCCGCTACAGCCTGGAGGATGGCGACACCCTCATGTTCGGGGACGTGGGCTGCCAGTACTTCCTGCTGCCCCTGGTGGGCGCCGACCCTGAAGACTCTCTGGAGGTGCCACCCACCCAGCCCCGGGTCCCCAACACCCTGGCCATCGAGGAGACCCCTGCGCCCAGCAAGAGGATGGGCTACGGGGCCCTGCTGGCCAGGGACTCTGAGGATGAGGAGGAGTCGCAGGGCGGAGGAAGGCTCCTGCAACTACCGGGGAGCAATGGTGAGTTGGGATTGTGGGGATGGGTCTGTAATGTTATTGCAGACCCTAAAATAACAAACCAGCAACCCCACGCTCATACCATTGCTGGTTTGTTTTTCTGTTTGGGCTCCCGCTTCCACTTAAATTACATCTAGCTATTGCATTATTAGGGCAACCCCGTGATATTATGGTAGGCCCTACAATAACAAACCAGGCGTGGCACAAGTCGGGCTGGGGTGCGGCAGGACTGCCAATGATTCTGTGTCTGGGCTCCTGCCCTCAAGTTTACACAGAGCCCTGGAGTGAAGGGACCCTATGGTACTGTGGTAAACCCTTCAATAACAAACTAGCCAGGGCATGAGTGTGGGGGGACTGGGCATGATTCTATGTCTGGGCTCCTCCCTCTTCCACACAGATTACACAATCCTCGCACTTGGGCAACTCTATAATATTATGGTAGGCCCTACGATAATGAACTAGCCACGGTCTGCACGCAGTGGGGCTGAGAGTGAGTCTGTGTCTGGGTTCCCACTTCCACACAGATTAGGCACAGTCCTGGCATTAGGGCGACCCCCTCCGTATGATATTATGATAGGCTCTACAACAACAAACCAGGCATGGCATGAGTGTGGGATTCAGAAGTGTGGGGGATGGGGGTTGAGTCTGTATGGACTCCCTCTTCCTGCAAGGTTACACACAATCGTGGCACTAGGGTACCCTGTGATATTACTATAGACCCTACAATAACAAAGTAGCTAGGTGAGGGCATGAGTAGGGTAGTGGGAGGTTCTGTTGAGCCCCCGCCCCGCCTATGCACAGGGACCTTATGATATTACTGTAGACCCTACAATAACAAACCAGTGTTGATGGGCAAGCATTCCTGGGTTCTGTTCCTGTGGCGTAAGGGCTAGTCACTGGAGCAGGGGAGGGGGCTGGGAGTCGGGACTCCTGGCTTTGTTTGCTTCGTCTACCCCTCTCTATTACAGTAGACCCTACGATAACAAATTGGGGGTGGGAGGGATGAGGGTCGGGAATTCCATGTCTGGACTTCCCCTCTGGTTACTGACAGCGCCAGCGCTCAGGCATCCTTCGATATTATGGTAACAAACCTTCTGCAGGTGGGAGACGCACAGGCCCCCGGATTCTCTGCTGACACCCTGTGTCTGTCTTCTCCACCAGGCTCCGACTCCTCCTCTGACACCGGAGTCCGTTCCGACGCAGCGTTCTCCTCCCCGTGCGCAACTGTGGTGCCGGAAAGGTAGAGACGGACATAGGTTCTGTCCTGGCTCTGGGAGGGGAGCGGGGTCTAGTGGTTAGAGCGAGGGGGGGATGTGCTGCAGGGAGCGAGGCAGGGGGCTCAGCAGGGGGCGCTCTCCTCCAGCAGTAAGTGCTGACCCCAAGATCCCAGTGCGGCACTGTGCTGCGGGGGCTTGGTAGCAGGAGCTGCCCCATGGGGTGGGCTCAGTAGGGGGCGCTGTGCTGTGGGGCAGGGAGCTCAGTAGAGGGTGCTGGGGGAGACTTGGTAGCAGGAGCTGTGTCGTGGAGCGGGCTTGATAGAGGCTGTCGGGGGGGCTTAGTAGTGGGAGCCATGCCGCAGGGTGGGCTTGGTAGGGGGCATTGTGCTGTGGGGCAGGGGGCTGCTGTAGGGCTCAGTAGGAGGTACTGGGGTTGGGGGGTTCAGTGGGGGGGGCTGTGCTGCGCGGCAGGGGGTTCGGGAGGGAGCACAGGCACGTTCGGGGGGGTGCTATGCTGAGGGGCGGGGGCTTGGTAGGGAGCGCAGCGGGGCTTGGTAGGGGGCACTGTGCTGTGGGGTGGGGGGTTCAGTGGAGGGAGCTGCGGGGGGCTCGGGAGGGAGCTCAGTGGGGGCGCTGGGCTGTGGGGCAGGGGGTTCAGTGGGGGGTGCTGTCCTGAGGGGTGGGGAGCTCGGGAGGGAGCGCAGTGGGGCTCAGTAGGGAGCGCTGTGCTGTGGGGCGGGGGTTCAGTGGAGGGCGCTGCGGGGGGCTCGGGAGGGAGCTCGGTGTGGGCGCTGTGCTGTGGGGTGGGCGGTTCGGTAGTGCTGACTCTGTCGGTTACGGTGGGTTCTGATCTGCTGTTCTCTGCCCCCCAGTGATGAGGAAGGTGGCGAGACCCCTGACGCCCCCTGCCCCTCCCTGCGCCTGAGCTACGGCGGCGAGAGGCCCCCCGGCCCGCCGGAGAACGGAGTCGCTGCCCTGGGTGCCGAGCAGCCCAGGGCCATGGGGGTTGTTGGGACGGCCCGAGAGCCTGCGCTGGCCGCCTGCCGCTTGGTCAAGGGGCCTGGCCACACGGGCGTCGCCACGGGCACGGGCCAGGCACCAGCTGTCGGGGGCCTGGGGAACGGTTGCCCCGCTGAGGTGGGCAGCGTTACAGATGTGGAGGAGGAGGTACGGCATCCAGATGTTGTGCAGAAGAGCCATGGACCTGTTGTCCTGGGGGAGAGCGATACAGATGTGGAGAATCTAGATGTTGTGGATCCAAAGAGCCACCCGCCTGCCGTTGAGCTGGGTGGTGATACAGATGTGGAGGAGGAGGCAGAGAATGCAGATGTGCATCCAAAGGGCCATCAGCTTGCCGGAAATGGGGACAGCGATACAGATGTGGAGGGGGCTGGTGTGAATCCAGATGTTGTAGGTCCAAAGAGCCATCAGCCCGGAGTTGAGGTGGACAGCGATACAGATGTGGAGGAGGCGGCAGCAAAGAATCCAGATGTGCAGCAGAACCATCGACATACTCTCCCTGGGGGCAGAGAGACACATGTGGAGGGGGGAGTGGAGAATCCAGATGATACGCATCCCGAGAGCCATCACTCTGCCAAAGATGGGGAGAGCGATACAGATGTGGAGGAGGTTACAGATGTGGAGGATGTACAGAAGAGCCATCAGCCCGCTGTTGAGGTGGGCAGTGATACAGATGTGGAGGAGGAGAAGGCAGAGACTCCAGTGGTTGTACCGAACAACCATCAACTTGTTTCCCCAGGGGGCGGAGATGCAGATGTGGCGCGGGCGGTGGGAAAACCAGATGTGCATCCTAAGGGCCATCAGCCTGCAGGAAATGAGGACAGCGATACAGATGTGGAGGAGTTTGTGGGAAATCCAGATGTCACTGCAAAGAGCCATCTACCCGCTATTGATGTGGGCAGTGATACAGATGTGGAGGAAGAGGAGGCAAAGAATCCAGATGTTGTAACGAAGAACCATCAACTTGCTCTCCCTGGAAACAGAGATACAGATGTGACGGGGACAGTGGGGAAACCAGATGTGCATCCTAAGGGCCATCGGCCTGCAGGAAATGAGGACAGCGATACAGATGTGGAGGAGTTTGTGGGAAATCCAGATGTCACTGCAAAAAGCCGTCTACCCGCTGTTGATGTGGGCAGTGATACAGATGTGGAGGAGTCTGTGGGGAATCCAGATGTTGTACAGAGGAGCCATCAGCCCACTGTGGAGGCAGGCGATGATACAGATGTGGAGGAGGCTGAGGGGAAACCAGATGTTGGAAGACAAAAGGACCCCCTGCCTGTCGCCACTGGGGACAGCGATACAGATGTGGAGGAGAATCCAGATGTTGGCCAACAGACGCTCCACCTGCCTACAGCCAGTGGAGACAGCGACACAGATGTGGAGGGGGCTCCCGGGGCAGAGTTCGACCAGGCACCAGGTCTGGTGGGGGGCCCAGCCCAGGCAGGTGGGGAGGAGCTACCGGCCCCCCAGTCCAATGTCAGCCCAGAGGCCAAGGTGATGGACACCGAGGGGAACGAAGAGCCAGCGTGGGGCCCAGCCCAGCCCGGAGACGACAGCGAGACGGATGTGGAGGGTAAATATGGGGGCTGGGAGACACAGGCCCTGCCCCTGCCGTCCCGGACGCCTGGGTCCCGTTCCCTGCCCCGGTCTCCGGCTCCCGAGGGGTGAGGGCCCTGCCCTGCCGTCCCGGACGCCTGGGTCCCGTTCCCTGCCCCGGTCTCTGGCTCCCGAGGGGTGAGGGCCCTGCCCTGCCGTCCCGGACGCCTGGGTCCCGTTCCCTGCCCCGGTCTGCGGCTCCCGAGGGGTGAGGGCCCTGCCCTGCATGCTGGGATGGGATCAGGCGCGTCAGTTTCACCTGGAGTCTCCGCTCTCCTTCCCCTTCCCAGATGACGCTGATTTTGCCCTGCAGGCCACGCAGTGCTACCTGGCTGAGGAGACCCCGTCCTCGGGGGCCGAGGCCGCCAGAGCCCCCGCGGCAGCAGGTGGGACTCCTGAGTTCCATCCCTGGCTCTGGGAGGGGAGTGGGATCTGTGGTTAAGGGGGGAGGGCGGAGCCAGGACTCCTGGGTTCTGTATCTGTGTGACCTCTGGCATGTCCCTTCCCCTTTCTGTGCCTCAGTTTCCCCCCATGACCTAGCGTTCGTCCCTCCCTCTGAGCAGGCGATCTGTGGGGTTGTGTGGCCGTGAGCGAAGAGATGGGTGGTGGGAAAGCTGTGAAGGACCCTGGGTAATTCCTCTCTCCACAGATTCTGGGAGCAGCCTAGAGGAGGAAGCCACCCAGACGTTTGTCTTCAGATCGCCCCCACCGGCAAAAGGTGGGTTGGGGGGGAATCCAGCCCCCCATGATCCCAGCCCCCATCAGCGTCTCCTCCCGGGGTGGCTCCATCTGGTGGCCAGACAGGGCAGCTCAGTCTCCATGGCCCTGCTGGGCTGAGAACTCACCAATGTATGTATAGGTCACCAGAGGGGCGGAGTTAGTGATGCCCCTGGGGGTGGGGCCGCAGGCAGGGGGTGGAGTTAGTGACCCCAGGGGCGGGGCCTCAGGCAGTCACCCCTCCCCCACCAATTCCTGCTGCCACTCTCATCCCTTTGCAGGGTCCGTGATGTCGCCCCCTGCTGGCCCAGCCCTGCACGCTCCAGGTGAGCACAACAGCCCCACGCTGGGTTAAGGCGCTCAGGGTAAGGGGGGGGGCAGAGAGGAAACCCGTCTGGAGCCGCCATCTTGGATTTCATGGTGGGGAGGAGGAGGAGAGGTTGCTAAGGATTCTGGGAAGCGTGAGAGCTGCTGCCATGACAGACCTGCCCTGACTGGTCTCCCCGCCTCTGTGCCAGGCTGGGCCGAGCCACCCAGTGCTGACTGGAGTGATTGGAGCAGGGAGCTTGGAGCCCGAACTCCTGGGTTCTCTCCCTGGCTCTGGGGGGGGAGTGGGGGCTAGTGGTTAGAGCGGGGTGGGATGGGAGCCAGGACGCCTGGGTTCTCTCCCCGGCTCTGGGAGGGGAGTGGGGGCTAGTGGTTAGAGTGAGGAAGAGGGGCTGGGAGCCAGGATGCCTGGGTTCTATCCTCATCTTCTTTTCCCCCCTCCTCCTCCCCCCACCCTCAGTCTGCGCCTCTTCAGAGAAGGAGGAGGACTCGGACGAGGATCTGTATGTTGTGGGGGCGACTCAGTCGTTCTGCGAGGACCCTGGGCTCCGCTCGGACCAGCCCACCCAGCCCTTCACCCCCGAGGAGGACACCCAGCTGCTGCTCCGCCATCCGCCACCAGGGGGAGCCCTGTCTCAGGAGCCGGCACAGCCCGCAGTACCCGGCCCGGCCTCTGGGGGGCTGCTGCCCCTCGGCACCCAGGCCCCCGCTGCTGCTCGCCTCGGCCTCAAGGAGGGGTCAGAGCCCCCTGGCCGGGCACTGCCAGCAGGGGGCGCTGGGGGGGAGCTGCCGGAAGAGGAGGAATCCCAGCCCGTGCGCCTCGTGCTGAGCGCCCCCCGCAGACCAGCCCTGGCACTGCAGGGTGAGGGCGGGCGGGCAGGAGCGGAGCCCGGAGGCAGCCGCTCCGGGCAGCGCCTGAGACGGCAGGGTGAGTGATGGGGGGGGGGGTGTGGGGGGGGGTGTGGGAGACACCCTGTGCAAGGAGCAGGGGTGTTGCTGGCAGTCACATGATGTGCCTTGGCAGGCAGCGACATCTAGTGGCAATGAAGGGAACTGCAGTTGCTGATTGGAATTAATTCATCCTCTTCTCCAGGTGGCCCGGAGGCTGCGGAGAGATGGGAGACCCCAGCGGCTGTCGGGGTCACGGGGGCTGGGGCCCACCCGTCGGGGGCACGGCCTGAGGATGCTGGGAAGGTGAGCAGGGGCTGGCGCCCTCTCCTGGAGGAATGGAGACTGCACGCACTGACTGGGGAGCTCCTGCACCACGCTCTCCCAGAGCTGGGGACAGAACCCAGGAGTCCTGGATCGCAGCCCCCCAATCTCTTTCTCTCTTCCCCCCCCCCCCGCCCCAGGTCCCAGAGGTTCATCCCAGTCCTTCCACACCCGTGAGGCGCCGGAGCCTGCGATCCGTTCCGGTTCCCTCTCCCCCACCACCAGCCCCTGCTCCAGAGAGGCGGAGCCGGCGGGGTGGGGCGGAGAAGCCAGTGGGGTCTGGAGACCCCAGCCAGCCCACCCCGGCCGCCCCCCAGCGTAGGGGGCGGCGTCAGCTCTGCAGCCCGGCCGTGTACATGGAGGCGCCGGAGCCGGGGAGCGTCAAGGAGGTGGACCAGCCCGGCCCTGTGAAGAGGCCCAGGAGGGCTGTGCGGACCCAGGACCCCCCCACGGAGCCAGAGGTCTCGAGCCAGGGGGCTCCAGGCCGGGCCCGGAGATCTCGGGGGGCTGCAGGCACGGAACCAGCCCCAGCCAACAAGCCCAGGAGGGGTTCAGGGGGACCAGAGCCGGAGGCGTCGCAGGGCCGAGCCCGGCGGTCCCAGAGAGTCCCCGCCCAGGAGCTGGCCCCCAGGAGGAGGGGTGCTGCAGAGCCAGCCAGGGAGGCCCGAGGCAAGCGGAGAGGGGTGGCCACCCCGGATCCGCCTCAGGTGCAGGGCAAGGGACAAGTGGGCAGTACCATGGCCCAAGAGGATGCTGGGAGCAATGCCAGAAAGAGGCAGGTGGGTAACAGGCCACTGGGCAGGACTGGCAGGGCTGCGAGAAAGTCCCTACCGCAGGTGTCGGGCCCCACCCCTAACTTGCTATGGACAGGGCCTGGCCACTGGGAGGCGGGGCCTAATATGGGTGGGGCCTGGGCACTAGGGGGCAGGGTGTAATTTATCGGGTGGACAGACTGGCTGCGGTTGTTTGCAAAATGGGCGGGGTATAATTTTCTGGGGGCGGAGCCTGATACGGTGTGGTGGGGGAATCCATTGCTGGGGTGGACTCGAGGTGCAGGGCCTGTCCTGCGAGGGGGTGGGACTATGGGGGTCGTGGTCTAAGTGGCTAGGGAGAACTCCGAAGGGGCGGGGTGGGGGGGCTGTAAGTGAGTCTCACTCCCCTCATTCCCCCTGCAGGAGGCGCCGGTCCCCACATTGCGCCGTCAGAGCACAGAGAACAAGGTGGAGGGGCTGCGAGCCAGGGCCCCTCGCCGATCCCAGGGGGCAGCCGGTGGCACGACCTCCCCCAGGGTAAGAAAGCCCAGGACTGCGGGGCGGGGCGGCCAGTAGGCTGGGACACGGGGGCCCTTCCCCTCTAGGGGGTGCCAACTCCCACCCCGCCCCACGTATCTCCCAGCTCTGGGTTCTATCCTGGCTCAGAGGAGGGAGTGGGGGGAGACGACAGGGACTGTGTAGACCGATCTGTAGATGATACATAATCTGCCCGCCTCTGGGGAGACACACACTGAGTTCTTCACCTTCCCAGAGGCGGTGGGGTCGGACTTTAGCCCTGGGGCTTTGGGCTCCGTCCCCCCAGCTCACCACCCCCCTCCTATGGCCTCCACGGCTTAATTTGTCACAGTAAATCGGCTGGGAAAAGTGATATCTGTCGGTTTGTTCATATCGCTTCTCGCAGCAGACTTAGCAGCCAGCTGGGAGGCGGTGAAAAGCGATGTTAACAGACAAGTGTCACGTCTCGCAGCAGTAGACCACTAGCTAACCAACCAAACCGTCCCCCTCCGAAAAGAGAGGGGAACGTGCAAAGCACCTTAGTTGCGTTTCTGTGCTGTCGGTCCAGGAAAGAACAGAGACGGCTCTGCGTTACTTCTGTGACTGAGTCAGGAAAAGACCCTCCTACGTAAATCAATGCCCATGATTGGGACGTGTCGAGGTGCACATTTATTTGTGTTTCCTCAAATTAATGAAGCGTTTTAGGGAAAACTGGCAGAGCGGCCACCAGCAGGAGTTGGTGGCCGCGCTCTCAGGCCACCAAAAATGTGTCGTGAGAAGGCCTGAGGAGGTTAACGCATGGCGGTGATGCGCTGGCTGCGGCTCGTGGACCTGTTTCCTGCGTCAGTTCGCTGCCATGACGCCCTGGTGGTTGGCTGTTCCTGTGGCCAGCAGTTCCCCTCGTGCGTTACTTTTAGTCCCGTCCCCCCACTCTCCCCCCCCTGCACACACACACACTCGGGGTTTCCGTTGGGCCATTTGTTCAGAGTCCAGAGGCCTCCTGCCCTGGGCTGACCTGCTGGGGCCGGTGTGGGGCAGGACACGGCCTGTTGGGCCCTGGCATGGGTGCAAGGCGGGGGGGGGGAAAGGGGGGGGGGTCTGGAATCCAGGCTCCAGCAGGCCTGCACTGGAGTGGAAGTGGGTGGTCAGGCTGTACCAAGTTGGGGGGGGGGGAGCTGTACCCCTACCTTTAACAGACCTAATGGGAACGTACCAAGCCGTAAGGGTGGGGTAGGGGAGGAATTTACCATGGTGCCTTGCTGTGGGGAGGGGATGAGGAGCTGGTAGCCAACAGCTCCCCCTCCTTGGGGTGGGGGGGGACGTACCAAGTTACCCTGCCCGGGGGGGGGGGGAGGGTGTGAGGGGACCATACCAAACAGCCCTGCCCCCTGGGTGGTGGGGAGGGGGATTTAGCAAGTTACTCTGCCCCTGGGGGTGGTGGGGAAGGGACTGTACCAAGCCGCCCCGCTTGCGAGGGGCGGGGCGGGGGGCAGTCTGGGGGACGGGCTGGTCCGTGCTGACTGGGCTCCCCGCCCCCAGGTGCTGTTCACGGGGGTGATTGATGAGGCGGGCGAGCGGGTGGTCTCGGCGCTGGGCGGGGCGCTGGCCCAGTCGGTCTTCGACTGCACCCACCTGGTGACGGACCGGGTGCGCCGCACCGTCAAGTTCCTGTGCGCCCTGGCCCGGGGGGTGCCCATCGTCACGCTGGACTGGCTGGACAAGGTACCCCCGGGGGGCAGGGGGGACCCTGTGGGGGAGGGAACGATTGGGGCGAGGCTGGGGACCGGAGGCGGGGGGGGGGGGGGGGCGGGAGAGGAAACAACATTGGGGGGCTGCCCCAGGTGACCCTGCCCCCCTTCCCCTCCCCCAGAGCGGGCGCAGCACCTGTTTCCTGTCGCCCAGCGGCTTCCTGGTGCGGGACCCCGAGCAAGAGCGAAACTTCCACTTCAGCCTGGCCCAGTCGCTGCAGCGAGCGCGCAGGGGGGCCCTGCTGCAGGTGAGACCCCCCCCCGACCCCATTGACACCCCCTGCGCCACGCGGGGGGCCCTGCTGCAGGTGAGACCCCCCGACCCCATTGACACCCCCCTGCACCATGCGGGGGGCCCTGCTGCAGGTGAGACCCCCCCCGACCCCATTGACACCCCCTGCGCCACGCGGGGGGGCCCTGCTGCAGGTGAGACCCCCCCGACCCCATTGACACCCCCTGCACCACGCGGGGGGCCCTGCTGCAGGTGAGACCCCCCCGACCCCATTGACACCCCCTGCACCACGCGGGGGGCCCTGCTGCAGGTGAGACCCCCCCGTCCACCCCCCGACCCCATTGACACCCCCTGCGCCACGCGGGGGGCCCTGCTGCAGGTGAGACCCCCCGACCCCATTGACACCCCCTGCGCCACGCGGGGGGCCCTGCTGCAGGTGAGACCCCCCGACCCCATTGACACCCCCTGCACCATGCGGGGGGCCCTGCTGCAGGTGAGACCCCCCCCGACCCCATTGACACCCCCCTGCGCCACGCGGGGGGGCCCTGCTGCAGGTGAGACCCCCCCGACCCCATTGACACCCCCTGCACCACGCGGGGGGCCCTGCTGCAGGTGAGACCCCCCCGACCCCATTGACACCCCCTGCACCACGCGGGGGGCCCTGCTGCAGGTGAGACCCCCCCGTCCACCCCCCGACCCCATTGACACCCCCTGCGCCACGCGGGGGGCCCTGCTGCAGGTGAGACCCCCCGACCCCATTGACACCCCCTGCACCATGCGGGGGGCCCTACTGCAGGTGAGACCCCCCCATCCACCCCCCGACCCCATTGACACCCCCTGCGCCACGCGGGGGGGGCCCTGCTGCAGGTGAGACCCCCCCGTCCACCCCCCGACCCCATTGACACCCCCTGCGCCACGCGGGGGGCCCTGCTGCAGGTGAGACCCCCCCGACCCCATTGACACCCCCTGCACCACGCGGGGGGGCCCTGCTGCAGGTGAGACCCCCCCCCGACCCCATTGACACCCCCTGCACCACGCGGGGGGCCCTGCTGCAGGTGAGACCCCCCCCGACCACCCCCCGACCCCATTGACACCCCCTGCGCCACGCGGGGGGCCCTGCTGCAGGTGAGACCCCCCCGACCACCCCCCGACCCCATTGACACCCCCTGCGCCACGCGGGGGGCCCTGCTGCAGGTGAGACCCCCCGACCCCCCATCCACCCCTCTGACCCCATTGACACCCCCTGCACCACGCGGGGGGCCCTGCTGCAGGTGAGACCCCCCCCCGACCCCATTGACACCCCCTGCGCCACGCGGGGGGCCCTGCTGCAGGTGAGACCCCGCCCCCCCATCCACCCCTCTGACCCCATTGACACCCCCTGCACCACGCGGGGGGCCCTGCTGCAGGTGAGACCCCCCGACCCCCCATCCACCCCTCTGACCCCATTGACACCCCCTGCACCACGCGGGGGGCCCTGCTGCAGGTGAGACCCCCCCCGACCCCATTGACACCCCCTGCACCACGCGGGGGGCCCTGCTGCAGGTGAGACCCCCCCGTCCACCCCCCGACCCCATTGACACCCCCTGCGCCACGCGGGGGGCCCTGCTGCAGGTGAGACCCCCCATCCACCCCTCTGACCCCATTGACACCCCCTGCACCACGCGGGGGGCCCTGCTGCAGGTGAGACCCCCCCCGTCCACCCCCCGACCCCATTGACACCCCCTGCGCCACGCGGGGGGCCCTGCTGCAGGTGAGACCCCCCCGTCCACCCCCCGACCCCATTGACACCCCCTGCGCCACGCGGGGGGCCCTGCTGCAGGTGAGACCCCCCATCCACCCCCTCTGACCCCATTGACACCCCCTGCACCACGCGGGGGGCCCTGCTGCAGGTGAGACCCCCCCGTCCACCCCCCGACCCCATTGACACCCCCTGCGCCACGCGGGGGGCCCTGCTGCAGGTGAGACCCCCCCGTCCACCCCCCCGACCCCATTGACACCCCCTGCGCCACGCGGGGGGCCCTGCTGCAGGTGAGACCCCGCCCCCCCATCCACCCCCCGACCCCATTGACACCCCCTGCGCCACGCGGGGGGCCCTGCTGCAGGTGAGACCCCCCCCCCCGACCCCATTGACACCCCCTGCACCACGCGGGGGGCCCTGCTGCAGGTGAGACCCCCCCGTCCACCCCCCGACCCCATTGACACCCCCTGCGCCACGCGGGGGGCCCTGCTGCAGGTGAGACCCCCCATCCACCCCTCTGACCCCATTGACACCCCCTGCACCACGCGGGGGGCCCTGCTGCAGGTGAGACCCCCCCCGACCCCATTGACACCCCCTGCGCCACGCGGGGGGCCCTGCTGCAGGTGAGACCCCCCCGTCCACCCCCCGACCCCATTGACACCCCCTGCACCACGCGGGGGGCCCTGCTGCAGGTGAGACCCCCCCGTCCACCCCCCGACCCCATTGACACCCCCTGCGCCACGCGGGGGGCCCTGCTGCAGGTGAGACCCCCCCGTCCACCCCCCGACCCCATTGACACCCCCTGCGCCACGCGGGGGGCCCTGCTGCAGGTGAGACCCCCCCCCCGACCCCATTGACACTCCCTGCGCCACGCGGGGGGCCCTGCTGCAGGTGAGACCCCCCCGTCCACCCCCCGACCCCATTGACACCCCCTGCACCACGCGGGGGGCCCTGCTGCAGGTGAGACCCCCCCGTCCACCCCCCGACCCCACCATTGACACCCCCTGCGCCACGCGAGACCCCCCCGTCCACCCCCCGACCCCATTGACACCCCCTGCACCACGCGGGGGGGCCCTGCTGCAGGTGAGACCCCCCCGTCCACCCCCCGCCCCCATTGACACCCCCTGCGCCACGCGGGGGGCACTGCTGCAGGTGAGACCCCCCCCCCGACCCCATTGACACCCCCTGCGCCACGCGGGGGGCCCTGCTGCAGGTGAGACCCCCCCGTCCACCCCCCGACCCCATTGACACCCCCTGCACCACGCGGGGGGCCCTGCTGCAGGTGAGACCCCCCCGTCCACCCCCCGACCCCATTGACACCCCCTGCGCCACGCGAGACCCCCCCGTCCACCCCCCGACCCCATTGACACCCCCTGCACCACGCGGGGGGGCCCTGCTGCAGGTGAGACCCCCCCGACCCCATTGACACCCCCTGCACCACGCGGGGGGCCCTGCTGCAGGTGAGACCCCCCCGACCCCATTGACACCCCCTGCACCACGCGGAGGGCCCTGCTGCAGGTGAGACCCCCCCCGTCCACCCCCCCGACCCCATTGACACCCCCCTGCGCCACGCGGGGGGCCCTGCTGCAGGTGAGACCCCCCCGTCCACCCCCCGACCCCATTGACACCCCCTGCACCACGCGGGGGGCCCTGCTGCAGGTGAGACCCCCCCGACCCCATTGACACCCCCTGCACCACGCGGGGGGCCCTGCTGCAGGTGAGACCCCCCCGTCCACCCCCCGACCCCATTGACACCCCCTGCACCACGCGGGGGGCCCTGCTGCAGGTGAGACCCCCCCCGACCCCATTGACACCCCCCTGCACCACGCGGGGGGCCCTGCTGCAGGTGAGACCCCCCCCGACCCCATTGACACCCCCTGCACCACGCGGGGGGCCCTGCTGCAGGTGAGACCCCCCCCGACCCCATTGACACCCCCTGCACCACGCGGGGGGCCCTGCTGCAGGTGAGACCCCCCCCGTCCACCCCCCGACCCCATTGACACCCCCTGCACCACGCGGGGGGGCCCTGCTGCAGGTGAGACCCCGCCCCCCCGTCCACCCCCCGACCCCATTGACACCCCCTGCACCACGCGGGGGGCCCTGCTGCAGGTGAGACCCTGCCCCCCCCATCCACCCCTCTGACCCCATTGACACCCCCTGCACCACGCGGGGGGCCCTGCTGCAGGTGAGACCCCGCCCCCCCCATCCACCCCTCTGACCCCATTGACACCCCCCTGCGCCACGCGGGGGGCCCCTGCTGCAGGTGAGACCCCCCCCGACCCCATTGACACCCCCTGCACCACGCGGGGGGCCCTGCTGCAGGTGAAACCCCCCATCCACCCCTCTGACCCCATTGACACCCCCTGCACCACGCGGGGGGCCCTGCTGCAGGTGAGACCCCCCCGTCCACCCCCCGACCCCATTGACACCCCCTGCGCCACGCGGGGGGCCCTGCTGCAGGTGAGACCCCGCCCCCCCATCCACCCCCCGACCCCATTGACACCCCCTGCACCACGCGGGGGGCCCTGCTGCAGGTGAGACCCCCCCGTCCACCCCCCCGACCCCATTGACACCCCCTGCACCATGCGGGGGGCCCTGCTGCACGTGAGACCCCCCCGTCTACCCCCTCTGACCCCATTGACACCCCCTGCACCACGCGGGGGGCCCTGCTGCAGGTGAGACCCCCCCGTCCACCCCCCGACCCCATTGACACCCCCTGCGCCACGCGGGGGGCCCTGCTGCAGGTGAGACCCCCCCGTCCACCCCCCCGACCCCATTGACACCCCCTGCGCCACGCGGGGGGCCCTGCTGCAGGTGAGACCCCCCCGTCCACCCCCCGACCCCATTGACACCCCCTGCACCACGCGGGGGGCCCTGCTGCAGGTGAGACCCCCCCCGACCCCATTGACACCCCCTGCACCACGCGGGGGGCCCTGCTGCAGGTGAGACCCCCCCGTCCACCCCCCCGACCCCATTGACACCCCCCTGCACCACGCGGGGGGCCCTGCTGCAGGTGAGACCCCCCATCCACCCCCCCGACCCCAATGACACCCCCTGCACCACGCGGGGGGCCCTGTTGCAGGTGAGACCCCCCCCAACCCCATTGACACCCCCTGCACCACGCGGGGGGCCCTGCTGCAGGTGAGAACCCCCCGACCCCATTGACACCCCCTGCACCACGCGGGGGGCCCTGCTGCAGGTGAGACCCCCCCGTCCACCCCCCGACCCCATTGACACCCCCTGCACCACGCGGGGGGCCCTGCTGCAGGTGAGACCCCCCCGTCCACCCCCCGACCCCATTGACACCCCCTGCACCACGCGGGGGGCCCTGCTGCAGGTGAGACCCCCCCGTCCACCCCCCCGACCCCATTGACACCCCCTGCACCACGCGGGGGGCCCTGCTGCAGGTGAGACCCCCCATCCACCCCTCTGACCCCATTGACACCCCCTGCACCACGCGGGGGGCCCTGCTGCAGGTGAGACCCCCCATCCACCCCCCCGACCCCATTGACACCCCCTGCACCACGCGGGGGGCCCTGCTGCAGGTGAGACCCCCCCCGACCCCATTGACACCCCCTGCACCACGCGGGGGGCCCTGCTGCAGGTGAGACCCCCCCCGACCCCATTGACACCCCCTGCACCACGCGGGGGGCCCTGCTGCAGGTGAGATCCCCCCCGTCCACCCCCCCGACCCCATTGACACCCCCTGCACCACGCGGGGGGCCCTGCTGCAGGTGAGACCCCCCATCCACCCCCCCGACCCCATTGACACCCCCCTGCACCACGCGGGGGGCCCTGCTGCAGGTGAGACCCCCCCCGACCCCATTGACACCCCCTGCACCACGCGGGGGGCCCTGCTGCAGGTGAGAACCCCCCGACCCCATTGACACCCCCTGCACCACGCGGGGGGCCCTGCTGCAGGTGAGACCCCCCCGTCCACCCCCCCGACCCCATTGACACCCCCTGCGCCAGGTGAGACCCCCCATTCACCCCTCTGACCCCATTGACACCCCCTGCGCCACGCGGGGGGCCCTGCTGCACGTGAGACACCCCCCGTCCACCCCCCCCGACCCCATTGACACCCCCTGCGCCACGCGAGACACCCCCTGTCCACCCCCCCGACCCCATTGACACCCCCTGCGCCACGCGAGACACCCCCCGTCCACCCCCCCGACCCCATTGACACCCCCTGCGCCACGCGGGGGGCCCTGCTGCACGTGAGACCCCCCCCGACCCCATTGACACCCCCTGCGCCACGCGGGGGGCCCTGCTGCACGTGAGACCCCCCCGACCCCATTGACACCCCCTGCGCCACGCGGGGGGCCCTGCTGCAGGTGAGCCCCCCCGTCCACCCCCCTGACCCCATTGAGACCCCCTGCGCCATGCGGGGGGCCCTGCTGCAGGTGAGACCCCCCCGTCCACCCCTCTGACCCCATTGACACCCCCTGCACCATCCTGGGGCCCTTGCTGTTGAGACCCCTTCCCCCCCCACACTGCCCACTTCGGGGGGCCCGTCTGCATGTTAAGCCCAACTGGCTCCCCCCAACATCCACCCCCCACTAGCCTGTTGCAGGTGAGACCCTCTGAACCCGCTCGCACCCCCATCCCCTCCCCACCATACACCACATGGGGGGGGGGACAGCTGCAGTTGTGGGCCCCCCCCCACTCATGCCCTAAGCACCCTGGTGAACCCATCTGGGCAGGATGCCGCCTGCAACTGGCCCTGTCACAAGCTCCTCACCCTCGAGGTCTCAGCTGTGGACACATGGTCCCTGGGTCCTGGCCCTCGCTGGCTCCGCCCCTTCCACAGGCTCCGCCCCTTCCCTCATGGGAGCAGGGCGTGGGTCAGTCACAACCGCGTCCCCCTCCCGCAGGGCTACGAGATTCACGTCACCCCCAACGTCAAGCCGGAGCCCGAGCACATGAAGGACATCATCCAGTGCAGCGGGGGGGTCTTCCTGCCCCATATGCCCCGGACGTACAAGGTGAGGGGGGAGTGAGGGGCACCGGCAGAGCTGGGAGAGGGGCTGCGGGTTGGCAGTGAGGGGCAGGGGAGGTTGGGGGGGGGGAAGTGAAGGGGAGGGGAGCTGCGGGGCAGCAATGAGGGGTGCAGGGAGGAGGGGAGGGAGTGAGGGGCACAGGAGGAGGGGAGCTGTGGGGCAGGAGTGACGGAAGAAAGTGCGGGCTGTGGGTCGGGACTGAGGGGCACGGAGGGGGCTGCGGGTTGGCAGTGACAGGCAGGGGAGGTTGGGGGGGACACGGGGAGGGGGGCTGAAGGGCAGCAGGGAGGAGGGGAGGGACTGAGGGGCACAGGAGGAGGGGGGCTGCGGGTCGGGACTGAGGGGCACAGAAGGGGGGGGGGGGCTGCGGGTCGGGAGTGAGCAGGATTTAACCCTTTCAGGACAAGCGCGTCATCATCTCCTGCCCCGAAGACCTTCCCCGCTGCCGACCCGCCCTGAGCGCCCGGCTGCCCGTCGCCAGCACCGAGTTCCTCCTGACGGGCATCCTCCAGCAGGCTGTCGACCTGGCCTCCTACCGCCTGGACGGCACGCCTGCCCCGCCCAGTGCCGCTACCCCTGCCACCCGGGGGAGCAAGAGGAAGGGGGCAGCGGGTCCTGCCCCCGCCCCGCCCAGGTCTGCCAAGAGGCGGCGCTGAGGGGTCCTTGGACCTATGAGCCTTAACCCTGTAAATACCCCGCTTTTCTAGCTCAATAAAGTCATTTTGAAATAATGTGGCTAATACGGGGCCTTTTTCCTCCAGGGGGCGCCGGCTCCCACCCGGTCCCAGGGCGGGGACTGGCTGGCTCAGGGGGGCGGGGAATGGGGCACGGGGCCTGTCCCCTCTAGGGGGCGCCGGCTCCCACCCGGTCCCAGGGCAGGGACTGGCTGGCTCCGGGGGCCGGGGAATGGGGCACGGGGCCTGTCCCCTCTAGGGGGCGCCGGCTCCCACCTGGTCCCAGGGCGGGGACTGGGGCACGGGGCCTGTCCCCTCTAGGGGGCACCGGCTCCCACCCGGCCCCAGGGCAGGGACTGGCTGGCTCCGGGGGGCGGGGAATGGGGCAGGGGCCCGTCCCCTGCTGTTGCATTGACGTCACCCGCGGGTGTTCAGAAGCAGGGTGCAGTTGTGACTGATTGTTCCATCCTGCCCCTTGCACTGCCAGTGGTGGGTGGTGCCCGGGTGTCTCGGGCGGGGGGGAATCAGGCTGGCACTAGATTTAACGCCCCCCCCCCCTTCTGTCCTGCCCAGTCACGCCCCCCGCTGGCCCTGTAGGCCTCAGTTATGACTCAAGTGGATCAGGAGGCCGAAGGCCCCGGGGTCCCAGGAGGCGGTGGGGGAGCAGCCCCCATGGTGGCGCTTGCTCCAGAAACCGGTTTTTCCCCCTCAGCCGTTTTCTTTAAGGACCCCAAGAGGGAGTGGGGGGCGGAGCATCTCATCCCCTCATTATTCTGTCTCCCAGGTAGGGCTAATTTCCCACACGCCAAGTTTGGTTTATTAACTTTCAGTCCTCAGTTTCTCTTGGCTGCCAGGCGTGATCCCTGCCCAGCCCGTGCGTTCTGGCTGGAGGCGCGCTCGTGTTGGACTCCTTTCGTTTTTCTGTTTCCCTTTCCTCTGCTTCCCGTCAGAGTTGCCGGGGGCTGGGGATGTTTTTGTGACTTTCACTCACATTTCACAGCTGAGCTCGCAAGAAGGGTAAATGGGTCGGCCCCGTTACTACACCAAGGTCCTGGAGCCTGGGGCAGAGGATGGGCCTGGGTCCCCCAGCGACCGGGGAAGGGGGTGTGAGGCTCACACGCTTTAGCTACTGTGTGATTGTTCACATCCGTGATACTCCCCAGACGCTTCTGCCCTTAAAATAACCTTTCCTCGGGGCTTGCTGGTTTAAAAACAAAGTTGAAAAAGCCCAGCTTTCCCATTTCAAGGGGGCGAGAGCCTCTGTCATGCAGTGGAGAAACACGGGAGACGTTTCTTTATGAGGTGTTATGTTTCTTGGTGAGCACGCACACAAGTGAGGTTAAACCCAGCGAGACTCTTCCTGGAAGGTCGCAATGTGTCCTGGCTTCAGCGCTTAGACTCGAGCACGATAACACACAAGAAGCAAAACCAGGAGAGAGAAAACTGACGGCTCCCCTGTCAGCAAAGCCAAGGATGTGGGGAAGGAGACCGAGTTGAGGATGAAGTCCTATGCCAACTGGGAGGAGTTCCCCATCTCCACCGCCATACTGGGGCAGCTGGTTTTCATTTCAGCAGGGCAGGGAGACTTCTCCATCAATAAGAACCCCCCTAAGGACGGCTTCAAGCACATCAAATACCCAGAATCCTTCAGGGCCTGCTTGTGTCAAGTCAGTAACCAAGGCTGGGCAGCCTTCAACATCGCACACATCAACATGGACCAGATCAGACTCCTCTCCATGAGCGTCCCGGGACGGATGAAGGTGATTGTTAAAATTCTGTTCCAGGACATGGAGACGGTGAATGCCATGCTGCCGACGCACCTAAAGAACATGAAGGCCGTGGCAGACGACTGCAAAGACTTAGCCCAGGCGGTGAAGGACAAGTATTCAGACGTCATCTACCTGATCCAGGAGCTGATGGAGGCCTGTTTGAACGCCAAGAAAGGTTACGAGGATGAGCTGAAAGACATCTAGATAGCCCTGAAGCAAGGACAGATCAAGGAGAAAGCGGCCAAGGAGGCACAGAAGCTGGCCGAGCAGTATCACAACCAGATGAAGCAGCAGGTCAATGAATCTTTCAATCAGTACAAGGAAGCCATGAAAGCCATCCCCACAGGGTGGGATGCTGTGGGCATGACCGTTGTGGAGAATATTACAAATGGAATGACCAGTTTCATCAATGGGATTACAAGCATGTCCATGGGAAAACTTAGCAAGATGCAAGCTGGGAAAATGGAAGGTGGTGTAGTAGCTGGCCTAGAACAATTTGACTTTGGAAGCATATGCCAGCATTCCACATTTTTGCAAAGTCAGAAATGCTACTGAATTATGCTACAAGCCTCAAAGAGCTAAGCGATGAGCACGATGGCCTCAGCATGAAGAAAGTCATCACTGAGAAAACTCAGGAAGTTAACACCAACTCGCTGAAAGACAGTTTCCTAAAGACGAAGAGCAGAACAGAGCCAGAAAATGTGAGAGCCAAAAAATCAAGCTCAAGAGATCTGCATATCGGGCCTCCGTATCTGTGAACAGCTGGAAAAGATGGCCTTGTCTGAAAACAAAGGAAAGGAAGAAGACAAGTCTCTCGTTGAAGAGATCAAACGCTTATACCAAAGAGCATCAGAATTTGATTCACACAGTAAATCCTCAGTGGGATCTCCTGCCTTCACCGCCAAGCTGCCGAACGTGGCTAAATGTCAGCAAGACTCAACGGGAGGATCCAGTTGTGTCCTGCAAAATGCACATTTGAAGGTCGAGCAGAGCTGGGAGATGCTGAAGTTGACCCAGGATGAGTATCAGAGGAGCTTCGAGAACTTCAAGAGGCAGAATGATGAGCTGATGGAGATCATGTGCACCATGGAGAAATGCAAGGTGCAAGACGTAGATTTTGAGGCGGCCAGGAAGATGCTGATCAAAGGGCTGGAGGCCCTGGGGAGGGTGAAGGAGCAGTGGGAGAAGATGGTGAGGTTCTTCCAGATGATCTCCAGCCTGATTGACTCCTGATACTTGGAAGGAAATCAGAACCAAAAGTAGCTGCCTTGCTTGCTCTGAACGTACACTTTTCTGTACAGCTGAGACAGAGCTCACATAGTCCTTGATGTCCTGACCTGAGGACACTAGCGGGGATTTCAGTTCTTGATCTGGGGCTCGCTTTCTAAAGGTTAGCCCCTTTTGTAAACACACATCTTCCAGGGTTTTTTCTGTCAGGCTTATTCCCCTTTCCCTTTGGGAAGAGGCACCGGCATGCCAGTGTAGCTGCCTCCACACTGAAGTGGGATAGCTAGACGGGATGAGCTAAAGGAGTACAACTTCCTAGTGTGGACAAGACCTAAACTGCTTTTTCATGGTGGAGTAAAACCCTTGCAACCCCCTGTGTGGATAGGCTTTGTTCTGGTTTAGGAATAACTGGTTTGAAGCTTGAGCTATACTTAAAACTTCTACGGGTATTGCTGTGTTGGTCAGGGTGTGAAAACAACACCCCCCACAGCACCATGGCTGCACTGGTGAAACCCCCAGCGTAGACGTGGGGGTGTTGACAGAGGAGCACATCTGGCGGGTTCACTAACGTCCTTTCGGGAGGTGGCGTTTGCTGTGCTGTCTGAAGAGCTCCTGGTACCAGCGTGAGCTGCGTCTACACCAGGGAACCCTGCTGGACAGGGTTGTGAGTTCAATCCTTGAGGGGGCCATTTAGGGATCTAGGGCAAAAATTGGGGATTGGTCCTGCTTTGACCAGGGGATTGGACTAGATGACCTCCTGAGGTCCCTTCCAACCCTGATAGTCTATGAACTAAGGGCAGGGCTGCTGGGTCCTAGAGAGCCGAATTCAGCACAGCCTGAGGGAGGGGACTGGCTGCTGGGGTCTCTGGGAAGGGGAGGGGGTAGAGGTTAGGGTGGGGGTTTGACTCTCTCCCCCGGAGTGAGGTGAGGGAGACTCGGCGCCTGCAGTATCCTTTGTTGCCCCCCATAATGTCCATTCTTCTCCCCGCCCCCCCCCCCATGGAGCACCTTCCCTTCGCCCCCTCCCCCCCATGGAGCAGGGCTGGGTTGGGTGAGGGGAAGGGGGGGCTGACTGGCTGCGTGCTGAGGAATGAAAGTGAAAGTGACTCAGGATTGGAATGGTCACAGGCAGCTGGCTGGGCCGGATACATGTGTGAACAATCAGGATGGGGGTTGGGGCAGGGTGACCAGATGTCCCACTTTTATAGGGACAGTCCCAATTTTTGGGTCTTTTTCTTATATAGGCTCCTACTACCCCCCCACCCCCGTGTCCTGACTTTTCACACTTGCTGTCTGGTCACCCTAGGTGGGGGTAATTGGTGCCTATATAAGACAAAGCCCAAATATCAGGACTGGCCCTATAAAATCAGGACATCTGGTCACCCTAGCTGGGGAGCTCGACTCTCCCCTGGGCTGGCAGCGATCCATCTCATCCGGGGGGAGCTGCGTGGGGCAGGATGAGCTGCTGCGGCTCCATGGATGCCCTGTCCCTGAGATCAGATGCTGTGCTAACTTCACCATGGGGCTGGCGGTGGTGCCCATTGGCGTGTGATCGGACCTGAGGGTTTGCTGCTGGTGTTGCTACTCTGCCCCCCAAGAGGTGGATTTTGGAGTACTGCAGTTTTCCACCTATCTCCTCCTCTACTGCAGCTGTTGGACCAGCAGGCCGGGGCATGAGTGAGCTAAGCGTGAAAGCAGGACTGTGTTGCCATTGAGATTGTCATTTCACAACTTTGTTTGCCAAAAATGCTTGCTAACAATCCTGAATCCAATTTCAATCTTTTTTTTTTTTTAAAAAAAAATCAATATCGTAGCCAAAACCAGAAAATTAAGTTGTTGACAATTATGTGTAACGAGTTTGGTTTGGGACAGGGAGTGGGCCAGTTTTCCTCAGAGAAACAAAAAACGTTGACTGGCTTTCCTATAGCCCTGTTACTGCTAAATAGAGCCTTCCTCCAACAACTGGAATATGCCCATCTCCTGACTCGTGTATAGAGCGACAGTATGTTGTACCAAGATTCTCTTGCTTTTTTTCCCCCAGTGCGTCAGTTTAGCTTTTGCCAGCCCAGAGGTTGGGCAGCCAATGTCTTACATTTTCACAATGTTTTGTCCAACTTTCGTAAAGTAAATACACGGTTAAGAGGCGTTAAAAAGGCCAGGGACACGTCCTTGTGAAGAATCTGTGCCATCATGCTAGAGCTGTGAAAATGTCCGGTTTTGATGGAACTTCAGAGGCAGGGATGGGTCACGTATTTCTGGCCGGGCCCCAAATGTGTTGCTGTTGCGAACGTCTTTCCAAACAAAGACAAGGCACAATAGGACTCTGGCAGCATTTCTGTGCTACCTTCACCTAGAGGGGATGATTCTGTGCTGACTTCATTTTGGTCACTTTGTGCTTTACCGAGAAGTTTCTCAAAACTGAAGCTCATTAAAAACTATCTCCGCTCTACAATGAGTCAGGAACGATTGACTGGTCTTGCTATTCTTGCAGTCGAACAAGACATCGCTTTGTCTTTGTCGTACGATGACATTATTACTGATTTTGCAGCCAAAAAAGCCAGAAAGATCCCTTTTAATTAAAAACAAATCCTTGTTTCAATACCTCTTCGTAGAAATTTACAATAAAATGTTGACAAATTTAAAAAATTATATTATTTGCATCATTCTGTCAATAAATCAGAATTTTTTCTATAGCACTGCTTCTTTAGTGCTAGTCCACCAGCATTACAGTGAGCTTAATTGAGTTAAACTGTTTTTAATAAAGTGCATGTGGTGAGTTTTCCAGTACTGTAAGCTTATGTTTGTGTTGCTAAGAGCAAGTCGGGCATAGGGGCACCAGTTTAATAATCCCGCCTAGGGCACCATAAATCCTAAGGATGGCCCTGGCTGGGAGCCCGGACTCCTGGGTTCTCTCCTCAGCTCTCAGAGGGGAAGGGGACGAGGAGGAGGAGGGGAGTTTAGGGGGTTAACTTAGAGCAGGGGGGGCGTGGAGCCAGGACTCCTGGGTTCCATCCCCAGCTCTGAGAGGGGACTGGAAGTGGAATCTAGTGGGTTAGAGTGAGGGTGTCACTGGGGGCAGGGACAAGAGTTGCCAGGATGGGGGCTACATGGAGGACCATTGGGGGGTGGGGCAGCATGGGGTGGGGGTTCTGTAGGGGGATCAATGAGGACAAGATTTGTAAGCAAGACATGAGAAGTAATTCTCCTGCTCTACTCTGAGCTGATTAGGCCTCAACTGGAGGATTGTGTCCAGTTCTGGGTGCCACATTTCAAGAAGGGTGTGAACAAATTGGAGAAAGGTCCAGAGAAGAGAAACAAAAATGATGAAAGGTCTGGAAAACATGACCTCTGAGGGAAGATTGAAAGAACTGGGTTTGTTTAGTCTAGAGAAGACTGAGAGGGGACATGAGAACCGTTTTCAAGTACATAAAAGGTTGTTACAGGGAGGAGGGAGAAAATTGTTTTCATTAACCTCTGAGGACAGGACAAGAAGCAGTGGGTTTAATATTGCAGCAAGGGAGGTTTAGGTTGGACATTAGGAAAAACTTCCTAACTCTCAGGGTGGTTAAGCCCTGGAACAAATTGCCCAGGGAGGTGGTGGAAACTCCCTCATTGGAGATCTTTAAGGACAGGTTGGACAAACGCCTGTCAGGGATGGTCTAGCTGGTGCTGGTCCTGCCATGAGCGCAGGGGACGGGACTAGACGACCTCTCGAGGTCCCTTCCAGTCCTATGATTCTAAGATTTGCTCTGCAGAACTTTCTTATTAGGTTGCCCAAGATAGAGACAACCGAGCTTCCGATCCCAGGGCCAGTTTGTAGGGGCAGCAGTTATTACTTCCCGCCCCCCAGCTGCCAGGTGTATAACTCGTAAGCTGGGCACTCCTGACCTGGCGTTGTTGTGGGGCCAGAGCCCCCAAGGGGCAGCTTGACAGTAGCTGTCCGGAGCCCAGCCACACTCTGTGGGACCCTCAATCTCTCCGGCCCGGCTGGATGAACGAATTCGTACCATCGGGGGCACCCTGGGGCGTCTTTGTAGATCTGCATCTGTGCATGTGTCCTGCCAATGCCCAAAATAACTCAGCGCAGCGTTAAGCCTGGGAACTCGGGCCCGCTATGCGAGGAAGTTGGAAAGTTCGGGGTGTGTGTGTGGGGGGGCTTTTCCTAACACTGTTTTCTTCCCTTGGTAATAAACATCCTGCTCCTCTCCCGCTACCCCCCTGCCCCCCACACACACACCTGTTCCTTGGCCTCCAGCACTTCAGAGCATTTTCCTGTTGTGGGGTGGGTTTGCTTCCCATGCACTGGGGCACGGCTGTTAATGGGTTTAAGCTCTTTTTACTGCACAGTAAAGGCTGTTTTTCTTCACAATGCCAGGGCCCCCTGACATTCAGGCATTTTTGTCTATAAACTGGGAGCTCTATTTTCTCTTATTCCTGTGATCGGGCTCTGGGATCTTTCATGTCACGATGAACTATGAGCCCAAGTCAGGACTGGCCCGGCAGAGCGGGATCTCCCCAGAGGAGAGGTCGGCTGGAGCTCGGCAAGATCCTCAGGCGTGTGTCTGAGCTTCCTGCCTGGTGCAGTGCCAGAGGCCAGGGTAACAGGCAGGAGAAAAAAAATCAGAATCACAGAATCATGACAGGAACAAGCACCATCTCGGCCTTCTGGCTTTTTGTTAGGGGGGTAGAGAGTTCTGTTTTGTGTCCTGGGCTTTTACTGGTTTTAGAGAATGGGACATGGGACCTGTCCCCTCTGTGGGGCGCCGGCTCCCATCTGGCCCCAGGACAGAGACTGGCTGGCTCAATGGGGTGGGGAATGAGGCACAGGGCCTTTCCCCTCTCGGGGGCGCTGGCTCCCATCCAGCCCAGGTTGGTGCTGCTGTGTCTGGTCACTGGTTGTCTCCCATGTGAAGTGGCCCTGGGCTGGCTCCATGGAAGGCAGCACCCGTAGGACTCAAACTCTACCAGCCGTGGGCACTAATCAGAACCGTGCCCCTTGGCTGGCAGCCCCCGCAGAGCAGCCAAAGACTGAGTGGGCTGTGGAAAGTGAGCGCCCCCCCCCACAATGGGCAAGGGGGCTGGGTGTGCAACAGGAGGGGGACACTTTGCCCCATCCAGGCTGCCCCCGCTCTGGCGGGGAGACACACAGGCCTCCAGGCTACAAGGACGAACTCCTCAGGGGTCTGGATCTGGGCCAGGGGAGGGTTTGAAGCTGGGTCTCCGTGGGCATGAGCCTCCTGGGGGATGAGGTTTAAGAGAGGAGCAACCAGAGGGGATGGTTTAGACACCAGAAGGCGTCACAAGCTAACAGGAGTGAATCCATTTCAGCAGGCGCTGGCTGCTGACCTCGCCCCGAGCCCGGCTGGCTGGTGGGTCTGCAGGGGGGGGGCTGGCAACATTTTTGACCCAGCTGAGGTGCAGGGGGAAGAATCATCGGATGCCTGGGTTCATTACAAGCAGAGCTTTATTGAGTCAGCCCCACAGAGAGAACAGCAGGAAAGAATTGCAGCAGAAATGCAGCGCAGCTAGAAATCCCCTTATCCTTGTACTGCTTGAAGGACTCCTCCACGTGGTGTTTCATCTGCTTTGGATACAGCTCAGCCACCTCCAGGCGCAGCAGAGGGGACTGTGTTGCATGGTTGAGTCCCTGCTGAAACTGGATTAGTTAAACCAGATTAAGACCTTCTCTCAATGTGGACACGGTTATCCTGTTGTGTGGTTTATTCCATTTTAGTTTAACTCTGAGTGAAAATGAATGTAGAGCTAAACTAAACTGGAACCATTCAATCTGAATTAATGGCATCCACACAGAGGGTTAATTTGGTTTAATTAAACCAGAGCAGGTCTCCATGTAGACAAACCCAATGTGTCAATGCAGCTACGAGCTAGAGTTACTAATCAACAAATATATGACCTCCCAGGCTTGTGGTAATGATCACTGAGCCGCTCTGCCCCAGCTGAGAGCCCAGCCGAATGCGCAGAAGAGGGGTTAATATCAGGGGAGGTTGTGGGGCTGTGTGGGTGGGGAAACCCCTCCTGTATCTACACCTGCTGGGACTGGGTTGTCGAGTCTCCCTGACACAGATCGTCGTGCCTCAGGGGCAATATGCTAAACACCCTCCAAAGAAAGCCCCGAGAACACCCACCCGGCTGCTGCTGCACCATTAGTCACCCCTCCCAGCAGCCAAACCCTCTGAGGGTCTGACACCCACCACTTGGCCAGGTGGGACCTTCAAATCTAGAGCCCTAGGAACTGAGTGGGGGGGACAATCCAGCCTTGGGCTGCCTGGTTGGGGATGGACAAGATGGGACCCGATGAGGCATTACTCCCTGTCTCAAATGCCTGTGGAGGTGCCTGATTGTCTGGTCACTGGTGAAAGCTCATCATGGGTTGGGATAATTAAGCCAGTCCAACATCTTACGTTTTGAGCAAAGCTGGAAAACAAGAAGACGGGGGGCATCCTTAATCTCCCAAGGGTGGTGTTTCCCTCCAGCCTGGGCCTGGACCTGCGGCCTCCTTCTGTTCATATTGATCTGTTTCATCTGGGCTCAGCTCCTTAACAGCCTGGTGCTTGCCCTTCTGCACTGCCTCTTGAATGGCTGTTCGCTTGTCCTCGCTCATCAGGGGCAGCACGGCCTTCAGCTCCTTCTCAATCATCCCCACCCTGGCATCCAAGTTCCTGTGGAACTCCTCCTTCTTCCCCACCACCAGGCTGTAGATGGCCTTCTGGGCCTCGTCGCATCTGCTGGCTAGCCTAACCCAACTTCAGCCTTCGAGCACATTCTCCTTAGTTCCCAAAATATAAAGGTAATCCTTAGGCCATTTATCAATGCCAAAGGTCACAGGCCTACTTAACCACACTTATGCCAATGTATGCTAACTTGCTGAAGCTAATGTCTTACAGGATACAGACCTGTAGGTTCCTTGCGTTACAGCTGAATATAATGAAGGCAAGCAGGCAAGCCAACCCTATGAGCTATGCCCCCCACCCTTCCAAAGAAAACCCAATGAGAGGAGGCTTCTGAGGGCAGTGGGGTTCAGGATATTCTGTGCCCAGAACCCCGCAAGTTCATAATCTAGCCCTGCCCTCATTATCGGCAGCCATTGGTAAAATACCCTCTTACTTCCCTGCACCGCTACTTGCATCAGAGAGGTGAAGCAGCCCCCACATAGCTGCTACTCCCCATTCTACGCAGCTTGGCTAGGAGGGAACAGAACATTGGTTCTGCCCCCCAACGTGCTGGAGATGGTAGCTGAGCCAGTGCACTGGGAACATCCACTGTGCTATTTATAGGGCTGATGCAAGCTATATCTGCCCCAGAGCAGGGGGGCAACAGTAAGCAGATTGTGACCCAAAGAGTCACCATCTACTTCCTGATCTGCTCCAACGGCAGAATAAAAATGCACTGCCCCATGCACAAAGCTTGTAGGGAAAATTTCAATTTATCCCTTGGTCTCTCCTGTGAAAGTTTTGATTGATCCAATGCGGGGAGGGGAATTGGATCAATCAACCCTAAAAAGAAACATCCTATATAGGGAATTATAAGTGAATTGCTGAATAAGGATGGACTTGAGTACAGGCCTAAAGTTGAGTTAAGCTTCAATGAATCAGGGTCTTGTTTTAATCTCTCTCCACTGAGCACATTATTTATACTGTCTAGTGCTAGTGTCCATGTGGTTTGTTCAAATGCGGGTTCAGGACCTGCTTCTTTCAGGTGGCAATGGGTTAAGGGTCTAATCCTGGGAGATGCCAAGCATGGAAATGCTGAGGCTACTTAACTGCCATGAACTTTAACGGACATCAAGGACACTCAGTCCTTCCCAGGTGGTGCTCTGCATCTCACATGAAGGAGTTTTAAAGGTCAAAAACATTGTGTCATGGTCTTTGAATAGTATTACTAGGTCTCAAGGAGCCCCTCATGTTGTCAGCTTTGAGACTTTCATTGAAACTATTTTCTAATTAACTAGAACCTCATGAAGAAAAGAGAGACTTGGACTAATTATGGACTCTAGATTTTTGTGGCCTGGACAGCAGGAGAGGCTGATTGAGATGTCCTTCTATGCAAACTGATCTTCCTCCGGCGCCAGCTCCCTCATCCCCCGCTGCACGGTGTCACGAATCTCTTTCTGCTCCTTTTCAGTCACTGGTGGCAGCACAGAGTTCAGCTCATGGGAGATTTTTTCCACTCTCCCATGTAAATTACATTGAAATTCATTCTTCTTCTTAACTACAAGGTCCTTTATAGCCTTCTGGGCTTCATCACACCCATCTGCCAACTTCTCACGTTCAGCTTTGAAATTGGGATTGGAAGGCTCCATGGAGATGAGTTTCCCCAGGCTGCTCACACAATCCATCAGATATTTACTGGACACTTCGGTGTAGGTCTCGGAAATCATGTGCACCAGGTGAGCCACATTGCTGGCATTGAATGCTTGTTTGTAGATCAAGTCTGTCACAAAGGATTTACAAGAATAGTTTGGAATTTCCTGGACACCTTCAGCTGACTTTACAAATTCCATGATGCGTCGGCTGAGACAAGATTCAATCAGGTTGGACATCATCTGGAAGAAATGGACCATCTTTTCCCACTGCTCCTTCACCTGCCCAAGGGCCTCCAGACCCTTGATCAGCATCTTCCTGGCTGCCTCAAAATCTATTTCCTTTGTCTCACACTTCCGCATGGTAATGAGGATTTCTGTCAGCTCCATGTTCTGCTTTTTTAAGTTCTCAAAACTCCTCTCGTACGCCTCTTGAGTAGTCTTCGCGATTTCTCGGCATTGCTCCACTTTAAAGTGTGCAGTTTTTATTCCCGATGCCATTTCCATTCCTGAGTTTTGTAGACATTTGTCCATATGTGGTGATCTGGGGTGGAATGGTGGTGCTTTGGTGTGTGATTTGCTCTTCATGTCAAAAACATGAACTTTATCCCATAAGTTTTTAATGTTTTTAATAAGACTTTTCTGGTTACTATTTTTCTTCCCAGACTGTGCTGCAGCATCTAGTGCCTGACAAACAGTGATTACAGTACTGCATATGCCCAGTGCTTCATCTTTCACACTACAGTGTTTTTCTTCCTTCATCTTCTTCTGCAATTGCTCAGCTCTTTCTGTTATCCAAAATTGCTTCCGTTTCTGATCTTTTTCATTAGAGAGGGTATTCGTATTGATATTACCTTCATTGTCAATAAGCTCTTCAAGAGCTGTTGCAAGAGCTATCAGTTGCTCAGACTTGGAGCATATGTTGCTTAGTGATATGGGGTCATCTTCCATTTTATTGTCTGCATCAGCTTCAGTGCAGTTCTCAGGGTTTTGTTTCATTAAACTAGAGTCACAGTAAGTAATTCCATGTGGTATTGTATTCCTTCCATTTAAGAGACTCTCTACCACAGTCATGCCTACAGCATTCCATCCTGTTGGAAAATTCTCCATGGCATTTTTGTAATCTGCAACTGTCTCGTCTACTTGATTCTTCATCTCCTTGTACTGTTCCTCTGCCTTGTTCTTGGCATCCACTGCTACTTTTTCTTTTAGCTTTGCATCCTCCAAGGCTCCCTTGGTCTCTTTCAGCTCCTCCTCGTATCGCATTTTGGAACTCAGACAGGCCTCCAGCAGCTCTTGGATCAAACAGATGACATCAGTGAACTTGATCTCAACTGACTTGGCTAATTTTGTGCAGTCATCTGCAATGGATTTCATGTTGTTTAGCTGCCCAGGGAGTAGGGCATCCACCACCTCGAAATCCTGGAAGAGAGTCTGGACAATAGTTTTCATATGGCTTGGGACACTCATGGAGAGAAGTCGGATCTGATCCATATTCTTGTGAGCAATGTTAAAGGCGTGCCAGCCTGCGTGACTCACCTGTGTTAAGGAAGCGAGGAATGAATCTGGGTGCTTAATGTATTTAAAACCATGAACAGGGGGAGTTTTATTGATGGAAAAGTCTCCCTGCCCTGCGGCGATGGATGCCAGCTCTCCCAGGATGGCGATGGAGATGGGGCCAGGCATCAGATACTCCTCCCAGTTAGCGTAGGGCTTCATCATCATCTCTGTGTCTTTCCTGACATCTTCTGCTTTGCAGATGTTCATCCTGGCTTTAGCCACAACAGCAGAACTTCTACCTTGTGCTGCCATTTTGTGCCCGAATAATGAAAACTGAAACACAATATAAGAGAAATTTGTGGTGAGTCTCAAATACCTGTTTACACTTAGATAGGTTAGAGCGCACAAGCCTTTTCATCACTTGTAAAGTGGAGCTGTGATTTGGGTGTTGGTGCAGTAACAATGGCAGTATCTAGAAGTCTGATTTATGTCTTTGGAGCCAGATGCTGCCCTCAGTTACACCAGGTTCAATCTAGAGTAACTCAATTAGCTGAGAGCAGAATCTGGTCCTTTGTATTAGAATTGAGGGCAATTGGGGGAGGGGGGGAGGCAGCATCCCAGCATGCAGGGGTGGGAGGGCAGGTGTACTGAGAAAAACTGCGATCTGCCTTAATTTGCTACCAGTAGTAGTTACAGATATGCAAAAAGAAAAGGAGGACTAGTGGCACCTTAGAGACTAAACAATTTATTTGAGCATAAGCTTTCGTGAGCTACAGCTCACTTCATTGGATGCGTTCAGTGGAAAATGCATTCACATGACTTACGAGGAGAGGCTGAGGGAACTGGGATGTTTAGTCTGCAGAAGAGAAGAATGAGGGGGGATTTGATAGCTGCTTTCAATTACCTGAAAGGGGGTTCTAAAGAGGATGGATCTAGACTGTTCTCAGTGGTAGCAGATGACAGAACAAGGAGTAATGGTCTCAAGTTGCAGTGGGGGAGGTTTAGGTTGGATATTAGGAAAAACTTTTTCACTAGGAGGGTGGTGAAGCACTGGAATGCGTTACCTAGGGAGGTGGTGGAATCTCCTTCCTTAGAGGTTTTTAAGGTCAGGCTTCACAAAGCCCTGGCTGGGATGATTTAATTGGGGATTGGTCCTGCTTTGAGCAGGGGGTTTGACTAGATCCTCCTGAGGTCCCTTCCAACCCTGATATTCTATGATTCTATGATTCTAAGTGAGCTGTAGCTCACGAAAGCTTATGCTCAGATAAATTGGTTAGTCTCTAAGGTGCCACAAGTCCTCCTGTTCTTTTTGCGAATACAGACTAACATGGCTGCTACTCTGAAACAGATGTGCAAGGTATTGTAAAAAAACTGCACTCTGTTGTAAATTGCTACCAGTTGCAGGACTGATATTAAATTGCTGTCTGACTTAATCTGCTACTGGAACATGGATTGCAAATTGTGACCAGTAGCCGTTACTGATACGTAAGGCTGTTTTTATTTGCTGACTTGTCCTAATTTGCTAAAAGTTGACTGTGGCGGGGGAGGGAAGCATAAAGTCTTCAGCTTCCAAACGACCCTGCCTGGTGTCCATATGCATCGATTACCTCTTCACAGAGTGAGGGCATTTAAACATCCTTTATTTTGCAGCTTCATTTACTGTGCTAACAATGTAGCATCCTGACACTGATACCTCTGCCCAAGTGTCATTGCCAAAACTATTAGCAAGTAGTTACACATATTTTCAATGAGTATTTGTTATTAAAACATAAATGTAATAGCACAATGGCACACATCTGCACAATAATGAAGGTAAATGATGCAGAGCTAAGACAGGTTTCAGAGTAGCAGCCGGGTTCGTCTGTATCCGTAAAAAGAACAGGAGGACTTGTGGCACCTTAGAGACTGACCAATTTATTTGAGCCTAAGCTTTCGTGAGCTACAGCTCACTTCATCGGATGCATTCAGTGACGAAAGCTTATGGTCAAATACATTTGTTAGTCTCTAAGGTGCCACAAGTCCTCCTGTTCTTTTTGCAGTGCTAAGAGGAATTCAGGGGATCCCAGCAGCAGACACACTGACAAGGGATGCTTTGTTTCCGAGGGGGGTAGATGTAAAATGTTTCACTGAATTAAGTCTCCTGCAGGCAGCACCTCACTAGGTTACATCAGACAGAGAGGAGCGGTGGTGACTAGGCATTGGGATGCCTGCGCCTTTAATAACCCAGCCCAGAGAAGCCCATGCTGGGAGGCACTGTCCTGAGGGATGGGAAGTAAAAAGGCCCCTCTGCCCCCAACCCTGTATTTTGTAAAAACTGGTGTCTCAGTGCACTGGGGTAACTGTAACCCCCTCTGCCCCTGCCTGTGCTGGGCTTAATCTGGGCTCCTATCCCACCCCCCCCCCCATCCCTGATTTTTCCCCTCAGCCCCAATCCTGTCCCTGCCTCCAGCTGCTTGACACCCTCCCCCCACCAGTCAATTTCCACCCCCTGCTCAGACCGTGGCCACCCCCGTGCTCTGATTTGCCCCCTTTGTCCCTTTTTAACCCCTGTAAGCAATCAGCAGAATCTGATGCCAAGTAAGGGCAGGGTGAAGGGCAGTGGCTTCAGCAGATGTTACTGAGCATGCATAGTGTACCCCCTAAGTAGCAAATTTAAGACAGCAAGGAGCAGCTTTTCACACACAGACTGACAGGGTTCCAGCAACTAAGCCCAGCCCAACAGCCTCCTAGCCCTGAGGGGACCCCGCAGGGTTCTAGCCATGGGCCAACAGCCTCGTGCGGGGGGTAGGAGGACTTGAGGGAGGGGTTCAGGGGAGTGGCTGCGGGTGTCCCTTCTTCTCTTTGGGAAATATGGTCACCCTAACTTTGGGTATTTGATAGGTATTTGGCTTGGTGTGACGGGGGCGGGAGGGGAGAGAATCTTTTCCATCCCTGATTTCCATGATGTGAAACAAACACTTGTAGAATTTCCTACCTTGAAATCCTGCGATGCCTCCTCGATGGGAACCACAGAGTGAGATCTGTGAGCCTGGGACTCTCTGCAAATCACGCAGATCGGCGTGCGACCCTCTTCGCAAAACAGTTTCAAACGTTCCCTCTGCTTCTCACACACTCTGTCTCTTGCCCAGCTTTCCTGGGGCTGGAAACCAGTTCTTTACTGAATAATTCTACCACATTTCTCGGCTGCCTGTTTGGCCTGAGTTTTATCTCTGGAAACTCTTTTCTGCACTCAGGGCAGGGGAACGTGCCCCTGAACTGCTCCCGAGTGATACAGACTCAGCTGAAATTGTCCCCACAATTTATATTCACAGGCGTTGTCAGAAATGCTTTCACTTCAGGCTTCTCAGAATAGACTTTAGGGAAAGGACAACCTCCCTTTCAACAGCTATCTACTTTCTCACTGATCAGCTAAAATACGGAAAGAACAAGTTAAAAATTACTTAGACAAGTTAGATGTCTTCAAGTCACCAGGGCCTGATGAAATGCTGTCACGGAGTCACCGGGCTCTGGAACTGCTCCATACAAAGCTAGGCAGGACTCTTGGGGAGCCTCCTCTCTGGGAGCAGACTGTCTCCAGGGCAAGAAGCTCACACGGCTTCCTCCTTCCTGGGTCTGACCTTGGAGCATTCAGCATCCCTGTCCACACCGTGTGCTTCCCACAGCGAGCCCGCACAGGCCAGGCTCATGGGGAAGCCAGAGGGTCCTGCCCCCCAATTCCACAGTCAGACGTGACTCTCAGCCAGCCAGTAAAACAGAAGGTTTCTTAGATGACAGGAACACAGTCCAAAACAGAGCTTGTAGGTACAGACAACAGGACCCCTAAGTCAGGTCCATCTTGGGGCACGGAGGCCAGAGCCCCGTCTGGGCTCCCCTCCATTTCCCCAGCCAGCTCCAAACTCAAACTCTCCAGCCCCTCCTCTGGCCTTTGTCTCTTTCCTGGGCCAGGAGGTCACCTGATCTCTTTGTTCTCCAACACCTTCAGCTGGCATCTTTGCAGAGGAGGGGCCCAGGCCATCAGTTGCCAGGAGACAGGGGGTCGGCCATTCTCTGTGCAGACAGCATCACACTGGCCCTCTAGGGCTCTGCAACAACCATGCGCCCTTATCCCACCACTTAGGTACTAAAGAGCTGCATAGGGGAAACTGAGGCACCCACACAGTATTCAGAGAAAACATGAAGAACATTCCAACTTCATCACAAATGCGTCCTACAATACTCAAGGAGCAGACTGAGGAGATATCTGAGCCATTAGCAATTATCTTTGAAAAGTCATGAAAAACTGGAGAGATTCCAGAAGACTGGAAAATGGCAAATATAGTGCCCATCTATAAAAAGGGAAACAAGGGCAATTACAGACCAGTCAGCTTAACTTCTCTACCCGGAAAGATAATGGAGCAGATAATTAAGGAATCAATTTGCAAACACCTAGAAGATAATAAGGTGATAAGTAACAGTCAGCATGGATTTGTCAAGAACAAATCGTGTCAGACCAATCTGATAGCTTTCTTTAACAGGGTAACAAGCCTTGTGGATTGCGGGAAGCCGTAAATGTGGTATATCTAGACTTTAGTAAAGCTTTTGATACTGTCTCGCATGACCATCTCATAAACAACCCTCGCGAAATTCAACCTGGTTGGAGCTACTATAAGGTGGGTGCAGAACTGGTTGGAAAACCGTTCCCAGAGAGTAGTTATCAGGGGTTCACAGTCAGGCTGGAAGGGCATCACAAGTGGGGTCCCGCAGGGATCGGTTCTGGGTCCGGTTCTGTTCAATATCTTCATCAGTGATTTAGATCATGGCAGAGAGAGTACACTTATAAAGTTTGTGGACGATACCAAGCTGGGAGGGATTGCGAGTGCTTTGGAGGATAGGATGAAAATTCAAAATGATCTGGACAAACTGGAGAAATGGTCTGATGTAAATAGGGTGAAATTCAAGAAGGAGAAATGCAAAGTCCTCCACTTAGGAAGGAACAATCAGTTGCACACATACAGAATGGGAAATGACGGCCTAGGAAGGAGTACTGCGGAAAGGGATTTGGGGGTCACAGTGGATCACAAGCTAGATATGAGTCAACAGTGTCACACTATTGGAAAAAAAGAAACATCATTCTGGGATGTATTAGCAGGAGTGTTGTAAGTAAGACACAAGAAGTAATTCTTCCACTCTACTCCGCGCTGATTGCTCAACTTGTGACAGGGAGTGCCATAGGCCAATTGCCCCAGGGGATTGAAAAAGTCCCATTTTAAGTGCACCGACTTTCACTTTTACTATTTCCCTGAAGTCTTGTGCTATGATGAGAAAGGGAAACTAGAAGCACTCACATCACTAAAGATGGGATGGGGAATGTTCTGGCTTGTATAATACCCTGAAAGATTATTAATCTGTTTACTGATAACAGCTATGAGGCCAGATGGGCTCCTTTGGGACTTGCTGTGGCTGGAAACTCAAATGCTTTGCTGGTTATACCCTTGGCTGCTCCGACTGGAATAATCAGCACTTCCGTCCTTAGGAAAAAGATTTAAAGGGGCCATGCTCTCTGAACCCCAAAGGACTGCTCTCCCTGGAAGCTGCCAGCAGAACGAACAGACGACCTTCAGCTAGAATGTAAATGTAAGCGGGCGAATGGTCCCGCTATTGCGGGGAACTTTCCTGGCTTCTGCCCGACCCCAGTGAAATGGGCTAGCGAAAGGCCGAGTCCCTGTTCCCACTCCCTTTACGCAGAGCCCTGCCTGACCTCGAGGGCTCCCCTTCCTCCCTCCTGTGGGGCAGAGTCCTCGTAACCCCGACAACGCTGGGCCCAGGATTCCCGAGGGGGCTCGACCCCCGACATTGTTGTGGTCACTTAGGACAGGGGTAGGGTGTCCCCACTCCGGGGTGCTCTCTCTGCACTGGACGCTTCCCTGACCCACTGATCATCACATACAGTTCAAAGCAAATACAATTTATTAAACAGCAACCAATTAAAAAAAGCGAGAATAAGGAAAACTGGGAAAGGTGAAAGGAAAACCCGTCACCCCGCTCTGTGGCCTGGGGACGTCACAGCCAGCGTCTCTGGGGCATCAGGGCAGTTCAGTTTGTTCCTCACACGTCCCAGCCCCTGCCCAGGCCCTGGCCGAGCTGCAGGGAGGCTGCGGGTTGGACACTCGCTCTGGCGGTGTCCACGCGCCCTCAGGCTCTAGGTGTCAGGACCCTTCTTCCCAGTGTCGCCCCCGCCCCGTCGGGGTTACGATCCTCCCCAAGTCTGGCCTGCAGGGCCCCTTAGCTGGGGACCTCTCCCTGCGCTGGGCCCTCTGCCCAGGGTCCCACCCTTGCTCTCCCCAGCTGCTCCCCGCACCCGGCTCCGTCTCCAGCCCCAGCTCCACTCTCTGCTGCTGCTCTGCCTCCAGCTCCCTGGGCTGCTTCTCTGGCCTCTCTGGCTCTGTGGCTGCAGCCCTGCTCCAAGCACAGGGTCTGCTCTCTCTGGGCTGCTTCTCTGGTTCTGGCTGGCCCAGCTCTGCTTCCCAGCTCAGCTCAGTCTCCAGGGCCAAGCCAAGGCTCCGGCTCAGCCTGACTGACAGGGTGTGACGTTATGAGTGTAATATAATAGCTCATCTCATTGAAAGGTGACACAGGGCAGAAAGAGTTAATGAACTCCCACACTGACCTGACCCATGGCCCAACTTTAAAGACTGCTTAGGATATATGGAAATGAACAGAGCTTTGAAATGCAGCCAGCATGGTGAGAGGTAGAAGGGGAGATGTTTGCTCAGATCTTGTGATGTCAGCAAACAAGTCTTGGCTATGGCTATGGCTTTGATTCAAAGATCAAAAAAGGAATATTGACATTCAGGAAGATACTTGAGTGACATAGTATTATTGTCTCGATGTCTCTTTGAAGGTTGTGGTAACCTGTGTCTGAACTGTTTAATGGATAAATGACCCCGGGCTAATTGCCAGGATGATTAGGGTTCTGGAAACAGCTTCCGTATGAGGAGAGATTAATCAGACTGGGACTTTTCAGCTTGGAAAAGAGACGACTAAGGGGGGATATGAGTGAGGTCTATGAAATCCTGACTGGTGTGGAGAAAGTAAATCAAGAAGCGTTATTTACTCCTTCTCATAACACAAGAACTAGGGATCACCCAATGAAATTAACAGGCAGCAGGTTTAAAACAAACAAAAGGAAGTATTTCTTCACACAACTCAGTCAACCTGTGGAACTCCTTGCCAGAGGATGTTGTGAAGGCCAAAACTATAACAAGGTTCAAAAAAGAACTAGATAAATTCATGGAGGATAGGTCCATCAATGGCTATTAGCCAGGATGGGCAGGGATAGTATCCCTAGCCTCTGTTTGCCAGAAGCTGGGAATGGCCGACAGGGGATGGATCACTTGAGGATTCCCTGTTCTGTCCATTCCCTCTGGGGTAGCTGGCACTGGCCACTGTTGGAAGACAGGATCCTGGGCTAGATGGACATTTGGTCTGACCCAGTATGGCCCTTCTTAATTCCTACCTTGATTGTTAGCAGTATTTATTTAACACTTGGCTGGAGCCTCATAGATGCATGGCAAATGGAGACACCAGGGATTTCCCCACACACCCCCTGAATTTCCCCAACACCCCTCATCCCCAGTTTTGTGAACTACTTACATGCGGTGTTGCCTGTTTAGTGACTGTTTGTAAATTTGAATTGAAATTGAAACATTAATGCACACTTTAAAAGCATATACAGTGTATGATAACATACGTGTATCTGAATAAGTATAATAGATTTGAAAAGTATGAACATAGACTAGCTTCCTTATACAGCTGTTGGTTTTTATGACCATGTCAGTGCACTCATTTCGGTGATGTTGGCCAACCTAATAATTTCAAATGATGATTTGTAAGCAAAGTCTAAATGAGCTCTCCCTGACAGCTAGTGATGAGCTGGGGGCTGGGGGAAAGGCTTCAGGACCAGATTGTGTTTACATTCACACCTAATCTACCTAGGTATCCAGCAAACAGAGCTGTGTTGCCCAAGCGATAGATTTTGGCTGGGGTTGGGTTACAAATCACTTGACTGCGGGGTGTGTGTGTAGTGAAATGTTGTTGTTCTTATTGTCTGAGTAAAGGGCAGTAGAACTGCACTTAGCCTGTGCTGACTGAGGGCATCAAGAGAGAGGGTGGGGACAGGTGTTTTTCTTGATGGTCTGCCTGAGTCACGAATACTAGTTGACCTGCCCCCTCCACTGTTTAAAGAGAGAGCTAGTTAGGCTCCATAGAGAGTCTTTTGTTAAGTGACCACTACAGCTGAAATCACTGATAATCAGGTCTAAGTGCCTAGACCTGCTGTGGGACATTGTTTCTGTGGAAGAGACGGCCCAGCCTGGAAATGGCCTAACCTGATGCTCACTTTAGATAAGCTATTACCAGCAGGACAGTGGGGTGGGAGGAGGTATTGTTTCATATTCTCTGTGTATATATAAAGTCTGCTGCAGTTTCCACGGTATGCATCCGATGAAGTGAGCTGTAGCTCACGAAAGCTCATGCTCAAATAAATTGGTTAGTCTCTAAGGTGCCACAAGGACTCCTTTTCTATTTAGAAAAGCTGGACGAGCACAAGTCCATGGGGCCGGATGCACTGCACCCGAGAGTGCTAAAGGAGTTGGCGGTTGTGATTGCAGAGCAATTGGCCATTATGTTTTAAAACTCATGGCGATCAGGGGAGGTCCCGGATGACTGGAAAAAGGCTAATGTAGTGCCCATCTTTAAAAAAGGGAAGAAGGAGGATCCGGGGAACTACAGGCCAGTCAGCCTCACCTCAGTCCCTGGAAAAATCATGGAGCAGGTCCGCAAGGAATTAATTCTGAAGCACTTAGGGGAGAGGAAAGTGATCAGGAACAGTCAGCAAAGCTTTTGACACGGTCTCACACAGTATTCTTGCCAGCAAGTTAAAGAAGTGTTGGGAACACTGGGGCATGGCCACTAGGTAACTCGAGGAGATGGAAGACCACGAGTGTCGATGAAGCCCCCTCGCGCTAGGCCCAAGTGTCCTTGGCCCCCCCGCCTGGAGGCACACACAGCAGTTATGCTGAGAATCTGCAACAGTATGTTGCAGAGTCAGACTGCCTGAAACTAAGCAAGGCCAAACAGGGGAGATATGGAAGAACAATGCTGAATAAAGCAGCTTTATGTATAGTTTAACAAATGATACAGAGAATCAGGGAACTAGCTGGGAACTGGATTGGCTGGCTATATGGATACTTGGAGCAGCTTACTATTGGATAAGTATGCTGGGAAAAAGGATGTATAAAAGCCTGTGTAACTTCCTGCTTTGTTGTACAGGATTTGAGATTCAAATCTCCCTGTACCTTTTTGAAGCTTCAAATAAACTTTTTCTGCTTCTCCACCCCGTTGTGATTATTGGGTGCAGCACACCGGGTAACGAACCACTCAAGCTGTTGTTCAGCCTCTCGGCACTGGGTGCCGGCAACAGCTTTTGGCGTCCCTGGGTGGGCCACGAGGCTGCAATTTAGCCTTGCCTGGACCCCTCCTGGAGGTCAAGGATTGCGGCAAGAACCGACGCCCAGCGCGCACCGGTGAGTTCATCGGGGGCCTCGGAGGAGACGCGATTTGATCGACCCCAGAGGGCACAACGGTGCAACGCACTCATATAGTGGAGAAGCAGCTGTGGACGGCGGTGAAGAACCGGTCCCTTAGACGTGGGGGAGGAGCAGCTGCAGGCCACGGTGAAGAACCGGTCCCTTGGATAAGGTAGGAACCTTTTGAAATCCGGATTGTATGCTCTGTTGGAACCTGGGGACGCCCAGAGTTACCCTGTAGGTATGGGACAGGGACAGAGCTCAGAGGTTAGGGCACGGTGTACGCCCCTAAAGTGCATTCTAGCAAACTGGAAGGTATTTGGTGCGGATCCGATGACTAAGAGCCAATTAAAACGATTCTGTACAGTTGACTGGCCTCAATATCAACTAGAGGACCAGGAGTGGTGGCCACCAGAAGGGTCAATTAATTACAACACGATTCTTCAGTTACTCCTGTTCTGTCAGAGAACAAGGAAATGGAATGAACATATGTATGTGCATTTGTTTCTGACTTTATGTATTCGACCAGATATTTTACAGCGCTATAATCTGACTTTATGTATTCGACCAGATATTTTACAGCGCTGTAATCTGACTCCGACTGGTTTGGTAGCAGCTAATGTTAGTCCCCACTGTAATGGCAGAGCCGGTGTCCCCTTCGGCCCCTACACCCACACCTTGTAAGTCCCCAGTGGTTGGCTTATACCCCTTAATCACCGAAACTAAAGTCGCCCGGTCTGGATCAGACAGGCGTCCTGCCACAACTATGCAGGTTTATACTCATGTGCCCTTTAATCCTGTGGATTTGGCTGCTTTCAAAGCACAGGCAGGAGAGTTTTCCACCAACCCAAGCAGGTTTATATCAGTCTTTGAGGGGTGCCTCAGTAGTCACAAGCCGGACTGGGATAATTGTAACGTCCTCCTGCGAACCCTATTGTCTGAGGTTGAAAGACAACAGGTTGTGTCCAAGGCAAGGGAGGAGGCGCAGAGACGGTACGACCGGGATCGTATTAATGTCCCTGACCCGGATGCACAAGTCCCCCGAGCAGACCCCAGGTGGGATCCAAATGATCATGGGGATATGACCCGCCTTACCTCCTATAAGGAGTTGCTTTTACATGGACTCCGTCACTCGGCTGTCCGACATAATAATTGGGCAAAGCCATATGAAGTAATGCAGGATTTAAAAGAAAGCCCAGGGGCCTTTCTACAGCGTATTCGGGACACCATTCGACAGAACACTAATGCAGACCCCGATGATCAGGCAACTGAGTCAATTATTAAGGGAATTTTTACGAGCAGAGCAGCCCCTGATATTAAGAGAAAGTTACAAAAAAAGGAGGATTTAATGGGTATGACCATGGCACAAATTTTAGAAACTGCAAACCGAGCTTATAGTCTGAGAGAGACAGAGAAGGAGAGAAAGCAAGTGAGATTGATGGTAACAGCGGTACAGGCCGGCACTAAGAGAAGTGGCCGGGGAGGAAGGGGCCGTGGACGCGACCGTCTGGGCCTGCAGGAGAGACGACTGGGTCGCAACCAGTGTGCCCTGTGTCAACAGGAGGGACACTGGAAAAATGAGTGCCCAAAGAGGAAAGAAAAGGGGGGTGCCCCTATGATGGCGATGGTGGAGCAGGAATAGGGGTGTCAGGGGAGACGGACCACCCTACCCCCGGAACCCTGAGTAAAGATGCGGGTGGGAAGCTCAGAAATAGATTTTTTAGTGGACTCTGGAGCGGCCCGAACTGCCGTAAATCAGCCTCTTCAGTTGCCAGTAGCAGATTCCCTTACCGTGGTGGGAGCCACAGGCAGGGACACCAAGTGCCCAGTGTATGCCCCAGCGGAATGTGCTTTGGGAAACAGGACTATATCCCACAAGCTGGTATGCCTCCCTGAGTGTCCAACACCTCTGCTGGGACGGGATCTACTTTGTCGCCTCGGTGCCACCCTGCATTTTACTGAGGACGAAATAACCCTTACCTTACCCCCTGAGAATGCCTGGATCATGACCCTTGCAGTTGAGCCCTCAGCCATGCAAGCCCCAGAATGGAGTCCGTGGGAAGACCAGGTGTACCCCCTCGTGTGGGCATCAGGGATTCCAGGAAAGGCCACCCACCAGACCCCTATTACTATTCAGCTCATACCAGGGAAAGGCCCAGTGCAAGTAAAACAGTATCCAATCAAGAGGGAAGCCAGAAAAGGTTTACAGGAAACTATAGATCAATTCCTAATGTATGGTATTCTCCGGGAATGTCAGTCAGCCTGGAACACTCCCATTCTACCCGTGCAGAAGCCTGATGGCACGTATCGGCTGGTACAGGACCTAAGGGCAGTCAATGAACGGGTTAAGACTCTGCACCCTCTTGTCCCTAACCCGTACACCTTATTGGCTTCTATAGGGGGACAGTATACCCATTTTTCAGTCCTTGATCTGAAAGATGCTTTCTTTACCATCCCAGTTGCCACCCCATCACAGGAGATCTTCTCCTTCGAGTGGGAGGACCGAAAAAGGGTTAAAAAGCAACTTTGCTGGACAGTGTTGGCCCAGGGATTTAAAAACTCTCCCACCCTTTTTGGCCAGGCTCCGGCCAGGGACCTACAGGAGTGGGATAATGAGGAGGCTGTCCTTCTGCAGTATGTAGATGATTTGTTAATTGCCACTGTGGGCCAAAAACCCTGCCTTAAAGCCACCGTGAGCCTCCTGAATTTTATTGGACTCCGGGGATATCGTGTAGCACGGAGTAAGGCTCAAATTGCCCTCCCAGAGGTACGGTACCTCGGGTTTCACATACGGCAAGGGGAGCGTCAGCTTTCAAGCGAAAGAAAGGAAGCTATCTGTCAAGTTCCTACCCCAAGTAACCGTAAGCGGCTCAGGGCATTTCTGGGTATGGCAGGCTTTTGCAGGATATGGATCCCAGAGTTTGGACTGTGGGCTAAACCCCTGTACGACTGTGTAAAAGGAGCAGATCATGACCCCTTCTATTGGACCCCAGAGGCTGACAGGGCATTTAAAATCCTGAAAAGAAAATTGATGGAAGCCCCGGCTCTGGGCCTGCCGGATCTCTCTAAGCCATTTCAGTTGTATGTACATGAACAAAGGGGGGTGGCCCTAGGAGTGCTTACACAGCTGTTAGGAGCATGGAAGCGTCCTGTGGCTTATTTTTCTAAGCAATTGGATCAGGTTGCAAAGGGTTGGCCGGCATGTTTACGGGCGGTCGCAGCTACTGCCCTATTGCTTGAGGAAGCCGAGAAGCTAACATTGGGAGGGGTTATGCAAATCTATACTCCCCATATGGTCCAAGCCTTATTGGATGCAAAGGGAGGGCTTTGGCTCACCCAGGCTCGGATTGCTCGGTACCAGGCTAAGCTGTTAGAGAACTCTGAAGTCACCTTACAGCCTTGCCCCTCCCTTAACCCGGCCACCCTCTTGCCAGAAACAGAGGAACAGAAACATGACTGTTTAGAGATCATAGATGTCCAGTACTCCAGCCGTCCGGATTTAAAGGATGTACCCCTCCCAAATGCAGATTATGAGTGGTACACTGATGGTAGCAGTACTGTAATAGATGGGCAAAGGAGGGCGGGTTATGCTGTTGTGACCCTCCATGACACTGTGGAAGCTGAAGGTTTGCCTGCTGGGACCTCTGCCCAGCTTGCCGAACTAATAGCCCTGACCCGTGCACTTGAACTGTCAAAAGGAAAGCGGGTCAACATTTTTACTGATTCAAAGTATGCTTTTGGGGTGCTGCATGCTCATGCTGGCCTATGGAAGCAAAGGGGAATGCTGACAGACCAAGGCTCCCCAGTCAAGTACGGGCCCCAAATCCTCCGGCTCCTAGAAGCTGTACAACTCCCCTCAGAAGTGGCAGTGGTACACTGTAAAGCCCATCAAAGGGAGGATCAAGATGTGGCCAGAGGTAACGCCCGAGCAGATAGAGAGGCTAAGCATGCTGCCACCCTGCCATCCCCTCAGGCTGAGAACGCCCATATGCATGCCCTTATCCCATCAGTAGGGGAACTTCCAACTCCTCAGTACTCTGGGGAGGAAAGACAGCTAACTGACAAACTCGATCTCCGGGAAAAGGAGGGATGGCTCCATTCCTCAGAAGGGAAGGTCCTCTTACCAAAGGGCCTAATCCGGCCCGTGCTGCAGAAATTACATCAAACTACTCATGCTGGCAGGGAAGCACTTATCCAACTAATGGGAAAATACTTTATCACTTCCGGACTCCAACCCCTGGCTGCCCAGGTACAAGCGGACTGCTTAGTCTGCCAAAAGAATAACCCCCGACCGGGACATCCTGTGCCACCAGCTGCCCTAGAACCCACTCCGGGCCCTGGACGAGTGTGGCAAATAGACTTTACTGAGTTTCCCCGGACCCAAGGGTTCAAATATCTCCTTGTTATAGTGGATCGGTTCAGCGGATGGCCGGAAGCCTTCCCATGCCGTAACTGCACTGCCAGGACAGTGGCCCTCAAGTTTGTTAAGGAGATCATTCCTTGCTTTGGACTCCCCCTGTGGATGGAATCTGACAACGGGACACACTTCACGTCAAAAATCATTCAAAGCATCTCACATGCCTTACAGATCCCCTGGAAACTCCATACGCCCTGGAGACCGCAAGCCAGTGGTGTCGTGGACCGTACCAATCAGACCCTTAAACGGCATCTCTCAAAAGTGTGCCAAGAAGCCTCACTGCGATGGCCTGATGCTTTGCCCCTCGTCCTACTCCGTATCCGCGTTCTCCCAAAGGGTAGATTAGGGCTCAGTCCCTTTGAAATTATGTTTGGAAGGGCATGGCCTATGAATGGCACCCCGGTTCTGTCAGGGGAATGGGAGTTGGGTAATGGTTTTTTGTCACAGTATATGTGTTCCCTGTCTGCTGTTCTCTTGTCTTTTCACAGGTATACCAAGGATTCCCAGCCTCTCCCCTTGGACTCTCCCGTTCACTCCTTACAGCCCGGTGACTCTGTGCTTGTTCGCACCTGGAAAGACGAGCCTCTCCAGGAAAGGTGGAAAGGACCCTATACCGTCCTGCTGATCTCCCATACAGCGGCAAAGATCGAGGGACACAAGAACTGGATCCATCACTCTCGTCTGAAGGCAGTACCCGCCCCCTAGTCAGCAGAACAGTGGACCGTCCAACCTGCTGACTCCTCATCTAGTGACGATCTTGGGCTAAAGCTACTGTTTAAAAGACACAAATAGCGGGCACCTTAATGCTAAAATGGGCCCACCCAGGTACTGGAGACCCTGGGTTGGGAAGACTCTGGTGATAATTAATTGGGTAACATTGTTATTCTCTGTATTGGTATTCCCAAACTGTGCATATCGGGAGCATAACTCCTTTGTTTTGCTTGCGCACCATGTTGCTAATTTAACGAACCAGACTGATTGCTGGGTGTGTGCTCCAACTCCACTATCCCCCAAAACGGGAATGCCCCTTGATATGCTGCCCCTGACCCTAGCAGAATTAGCCACCACCAAAGAGCAGGAAAGAACGGACTCGCCGTTCTGGAACAAGATCTCTTTACAGCAAGCCACCTATCAGGACCAGGCGTATTCAGTTGCAGTACTCGCTGAGGGAGTGTTATGTTTTACCCGAAACCAATCTGATCACTATGGGCATCCTGTGGGAAAGAGCTCCTGTGTTATTACACAGTGGGCTGATGGGTATTGAATAAAAACCAACAGGGGAGGCCAACAGTGTGGGTGTAATGGTTCCTCCCCTTTTAGGGAAACACTTACAAATAATCTTACCACAAAAAAGGGGTTTGGAAATGTAACTTGCCGTCCAGTTAATATCTCCAATGTAGCAAGCCAATGGTGGGTTTGTAGTGGTCCCTATGGCAAGTGTAATTTAAATGGCACAAATTAGAAATGCCCCCACTTGTACCCAATCAGGAGGATGGGATGCCCCCCTAGGGGCATATGAACTGTTTGGAAAAGCAGCCTTAAATATCCCAGGAATCCCCTTAAGAAATAGTCCTTACTGGGCCCTACAGGGTCACTATTTTGTATGTGGCCGAAAGGCTTACAAGGTACTGCCAGCCAACTGGACAGGTAGCTGTTATATAGCTCATGGAGTTCCTCATCTTTCCATAACTGCCACACTGCCCAAAGGAAAGATTAGAAATGCCCGAGACACCTCTGTTGAGTCACGAGAAAAGACCCTGCGGCGACTGACTACGGCCTTGGAGGGCAATATGAAGAATCCCCTCACAACCGAGAAGCTGGTAGGGTGCTCTGTACTGGGAATAGCGCCGCTGTTTACCGGGCCAGCCCTGGCATGCATAGGCCGCTATACTATAAGGCTGCAGATGGTACTTGAGAAAGCGGCCTTAGCGTTACAGGACTCGGTAAGTGATTTAGGGTCAGCAGTAAAAACGTTAAATAAAGAGGTGCAGCAGCTCAGGACGTTTTCCCTCCAAAACAGGCTGGCTTTGGACTATCTCTTGGCATCCCAAGGAGGGGTTTGTGCCCTCGTCGGGCCCCGATGTTGTGTATATGTAAATGATAGCAGTTATGAGATCTATGAAAAGGTGGTACAGGCTGAGGCCCATGCCCAAGCCGGAGCACAGGTTGCCTATACTGCCCCCGAGAGCGATTGGTTGCAAACCTTGTTTTCAGGCTGGGGTTTGTCGTCTTGGCTTGGTGGTTTATTTAGCCTGCTATTGAAAATTCTCTTTCCTGTATTGCTTGTATTACTGGTATTCTGCTGTGCAGTATCATGTGTCAGGGCCCTTTTGCAAAAGTTAATAAGTCATTCTCTTCAGGGCTATTACAAAGTGCTTATGCAAAGTCATATTGTAAAAAAATAAGTAGCCCAAGTGAGAAAACTCAGAGCCAAGGCTGTTGAGTGTTCTCAAAGGGGGGAGTTGTTGGGAACACTAGGGCATGGCCACTAGGTAACTCGAGGGGGTGGAAGACCACGAGTGTCGATGAAGCCCCCTCGCGCTAGGCCCCAGTGTCCTTGGCCCCCCTCCTGCCTGGAGGCACTCGCAGCAGCTCTGCGTGCTAGGCCCAAGTGTCCTTGGCCCCCCCGCCTGGAGGCACACACAGCAGTTATGCTGAGAATCTGCAACAGTATGTTGCAGAGTCAGACTGCCTGAAACTAAGCAAGGCCAAACAGGGGAGATATGGAAGAACAATGCTGAATAAAGCAGCTTTATGTATAGTTTAACAAATGATACAGAGAATCAGGGAACTAGCTGGGAACTGGATTGGCTGGCTATATGGATACTTGGAGCAGCTTACTATTGGATAAGTATGCTGGGAAAAAGGATGTATAAAAGCCTGTGTAACTTCCTGCTTTGTTGTACAGGATTTGAGATTCAAATCTCCCTGTACCTTTTTGAAGCTTCAAATAAACTTTTTCTGCTTCTCCACCCCATTGTGATTATTGGGTGCAGCACACCGGGTAACGAACCACTCAAGCTGTTGTTCAGCCTCTCGGCACTGGGTGCCGGCAACAGAAGTATGGGCTGGATGAATGGACTATAAGGTGGATAGAAAGCTGGCTAGATCGTCGGGCTCAACAGGTAGTGATCAATGGCTCCATGTCTAGTTGGCAGCCGGTATCAAGTGGAGTGCCCCAGGGGTCGGTCCTGGGGCCGGTTTTGTTCAATATCTTCATAAATGATCTGGAGGATGGTGTGGATTGCACCCTCAGCAAGTTTGCAGATGACACTAAACTGGAAGGAGTGGTAGATACGCTGGAGGGTAGGGACAGGATACAGAGGGACCTAGACAAATTGGAGGATTGGGCCAAAAGAAATCTGATGAGGTTCAACAAGGACAAGTGCAGAGTCCTGCACTTAGGATGGAAAAATCCCATGCATCACTACAGACTAGGGACCGAATGGCTCGGCAGCAGTTCTGCGGAAAAGGACCTAGGGGTTACAGTGGACGAGAAGCTGGATATGAATCAACAGTGTGCCCTTGTTGCCAAGAAGGCCAATGGCATTATGGGATGTATAAGTAGGGGCATGGCCAGCAGATCGAGGGACGTGATCGTTCCCCTCTATTCGACATTGGTGAGGCCTCATCTGGAGTACTGTGTCCAGTTTTGGACCCCACACTACAAGAAGGATCTGGAAAAATTAGAAAGAGTCCAGTGGAGGGCAACAAAAATGATTAGGGGACTGGAACACATGACTTATGAGGAGAGGCTGAGGGAACTGGGATTGTTTAGTCTGCAGAAGAGAAGAATGAGGGGGGATTTGATAGCTGCTTTCAACTACCTGAAAGGGGGTTCCAAAGAGGATGGGTCTAGACTGTTCTCAGTGGTAGCAGATGACAGAACAAGGAGTAATGGTCTCAAGATACAATGGGGGGGATTTAGGTTGGATATTAGGAAAAACTTTTTCGCTATGAGGGTGGTGAAACACAGGGAGGTGGTGGAATCTCCTTCCCTAGAAGTTTTTAAGGTCAGGCTTGACAAAGCCCTGGCTGGGATGATTTAGTCGGGGATCGGTCCTGCTTTGAGCAGGGGGTTGGACTAGATGACCTACTGAGGTCCCTTCCACTCCTGATATTCTATGATTGAGGAAACTCCCCTAGCCACATTTGCATCAAAGATGGGACAGGGAAGCATCTCTGTTAGCATACAGAATGGAGAACAGAGATTCCAAGGCAAGAATCGCACTGAACTCTGGGACCAGGAAAGCATTGCCTGATGGGAAATCTCTGCCCCAGAAGCTAATGAACCCACACCTGCATGCACCCAGCCCAGCAATTATCAGACCAATTCTAGTAATAAATCCTCTACTGGTATCCAAAACACTGAAGCTGCTTTAATTGCATTATGAGCTCCCTGGAAGGAACACCACCAGGAATGATCAGTTCCTATTGTCTAGCCTGAACAAAACAACTTTGGGATACTCCCTTGAAGCATCAGTTTACCCATAAACAAATCTAGTGTTCTCCCTTGAACCATTGTATTTTCCTTAAAAAACCCCTACTCACCCTCCAGTAAGCGCTCTGATGCCTGGATTCAAATTCTGCATCAGTTCCATGGGAACTTCCTCTTTTTCCTGACTGATCCTGCTGGGGGCTCTGCTTGGCTCCAGCACTCCAGACCCTCAGCTACCAACACCACTTGGGAACCCTGATCAATTCCAGCTTCACGGAGTGGTGAGATCCATCTCTCTCTCAATATAGCCTCCTGACCCTGCCTTATGTGATCAGTTATGGTTTGCTAGCTCTAACTTTTGTAATCAAATTTAAGTTAGATTTAATATTGTAACTGTTTTGTTTGTTTGGCTTCCCTTGTATGGTTACTACCTGGAAAAAAATAACTTTCATGGTTAAGCTGGTTGCTTCTCTCTCTCCCCGCCCCTCCCTCCCCCCCATGGGTGTTTCTGGCTTCCCCATTCACTCTGCAGCAACGCTCCTTGTACCTAAGCTAAAGATCCCTGCAGTGCCCAAAAATCCTGTGGGGTTTGCTCATCAAGTGGGTTACTAGCAGAATGGCTGTGGTGTGAAGGTGGGGATACGGATGTGCTGAACCTGGGGGTATATGAGGGCAGCAGCTTAAGGTGTTGGTTAGCCCAGCCTGCTGAGGCCAGGGACATATAAGGGGTCAGCTTCTGAGTGCTGATTCCTCGGTCCTTTCGGGGGGGTGCGCGCTACGTCCTGCAGGATAGCTCCATTGCGGGGGGACTAGCAGAAGGGAGAAGTAGAGTTCCGTATGAGAACACAAGTCACACAAGCAGGACATTGATAGAACAACAGACCCGCCCCCTGTCCCCGGGAGAGTAACCCTAATAAATGAGCCTACCCCAAAGTGATGGGCAAATCTGGTAACACCGCTGCCCAGGCCAGTGCCACACATGGCAGGCAGGCAGACACAGAGCAGCAAGTAAACACCGTCCCAGGACTCCCAGCCTCCCTCAACCCAAACCCCCTGTACCCACCAAACCAACAAGCAACCCCCAACCACACACACCCCCTTCTCCCTTGCCCGCAGCCCTACCTAGCTGTAGCTCCTCAGGAGGGTAGGTAGGATGTCCATCTTCAGGGTGACTCCAGTCAGTGACTGGGGATCTCAATCCTTATGGCTTAAGGTTTCCCCCTCTTGAAACCCAAAGCAGATCTGAGATGAAGAAGGATTGTGTCCCAAGGTTTTTATAGGTTTCAGAGTAGCAGCCATGTTAGTCTGTATCCACAAAAAGAAAAGGAGGACTTGTGGCACCTTAGAGACTAACCAATTTATTTGAGCATAAGCTTTCGTGAGCTACAGCTCACTTCATCGGATGCCTGCAGTGGAAAATACAGGGGGGAGATTTTATATACACAGACAACATGAAACAATGGGTGTTACCATACACACTGTAACAAGAGTGATCAGGTAAGGTGAGCTATTACCAGCAGGAGAGCGGGGCCGGGGGGGGGGGGAGGGGGGGACCTTTTCTAGTGATAATCAAGGTGGGCCATTTCCAGCAGTTGACAAGAACCTGTGAGGAACAGCAGGGGGGAAATACACAAGGGGAAATAGTTTTACTTTGTGTAATGACCCATCCACTCCCAGTTTCTATTCAAGCCTAAGTTAATTGTATCCAGTTTGCCAATTAATTCCAATTCAGCAGTCTCTCGTTGGACCTCCCCGTCCCCCTGCTCTCCTGCTGGTAATAGCTCACCTTATCTGATCACTCTTAGAATCATAGAATCATAGACTATCTGGGTTGGAAGGGACCTCAGGAGGTCATCTAGCTCAACCCCCTGCTCAAGCAGGGCCAATCCCCAACTAAATCACCCCAGCCAGGGCTTTGTCAAGCCTGACCTTAAAAACCTCAAAGGAAAGAGATTCCACCACCCCCCTAGGTAACCCATTCCAGTGCTTCACCAACCTCCCAGTGAAAAAGTTTTTCCTAATATCCAACCTAAACCTCGCCCCCTGCAACTTGAGACCATTACTCCTTGTTCTGTCATCTGCTACCCCTGAGAACAAGCTAGATCCATCCTCTTTGGAACCCCCCTTCAGGTAGTTGAAAGCAGCTATCAAATTCCCTCTCAGTCTTCTCTTCCGCACACTAAACAATCCCAGTTCCCTCAGCCTCTCCTCATAGAATCATAGAATATCAGGGTTGGAAGGGACTCAGGAGGTCATCTAGTCCAATCCCCTGCTCAAAGCAGGACCAATCCCCAATTAAATCATCCCAGCCAGGGCTTTGTCAAGCCTGACCTTAAAAACTTCTAAGGAAGGAGATTCTACCACCTCCCTAGGTAACGCATTCCAGTGTTTCACCACCCTCCTAGTGAAAAAGTTTTTCCTAATATCCAACCTAAACCTCCCCCACTGCAACTTGAGACCATTACTCCTTGTCCTGTCCTCTTCTACTACTGAGAATAGTCTAGAACCATCCTCTCCGGAACCACCTCTCAGGTAGCTGAAAGCAGCTATCAAATCCCCCCTCATTCTTCTCTTCTGCAGACTAAACAATCCCAGTTCCCTCAGCCTCTCCTCATAAGTCATGTGTTCCAGTCCCCTAATCATTTTTGTTGCCCTGAGCTGGACTCTCTCCAATTTATCCACATCCTTCTTGTAGTGTGGGGCCCAAAACTGGACACAGTACTCCAGATGAGGCCCCACTAATGTTGAATAGAGGGGGACGATCACGTTCCTCGATCTGCTCGCTATGCCCCTACTTATGCATCCCAAAATGCCATTGGCCTTCTTGGCAAAAAGGGAACACTGCTGACTCATATCCAGCTTCTCGTCCACTGTCACCCCTAGGTCTTTTTCCGCAGAACTGCTGCCTAGCCATTCGGTCCCTAGTCTGTAGCTGTGCATTGGGTTCTTCCGTCCTAAGTGCCCTTACCCTGCACTTATCCTTGTTGAACCTCATCAGCTTTCTTCTGGCCCAATCCTCCAATTTGTCTAGGTCCCTCTGTATCCTATCCCTGCCCTCCAGCGTATCTACCACTCCTCCCAGTTTAGTATCATCCGCAAATTTGCTGAGAGTGCAATCCACACCATCCTCCAGATCATTTATGAAGATATTGAACAAAACCGGCCCCAGGACCGGCCCCTGGGGCACTCCACTTGACACCGGCTGCCAACTAGACATGGAGCCATTGATCACTACCCGTTGAGCCCGACAATCTAGCCAACTTTCTATCCACCTTATAGTCCATTCATCCAGCCCATACTTCTTTAACTTGCTGGCAAGAATACTGTGGGAGACCGTGTCAAAAGCTTTGTTAAAATAGTAGTGGATCCAGTCCCAGAGACCCAGACGGAACCATCCCAGAACCGGAACCAGCCGAACAACCAACACCAGACCCATTGGCAGCACTGAATCCAGTACTTGCAATCTCAACACCAGAGGGCCCCACCGAACCTGAACCGGCAGCAGCCGATAACCCTACACAAGAGGCTCAGCCGGAGCCTGAATCCCAACATAGTGCACCAGTGGAAAGCGGTTCACAGTCAACGGAAACAGCCCCATCCCCTACATCGCTTCCAGAGGGACCAAGCCTAGGTCCACAATCCAATGAGGCACTGATGTCTCCAGCATCAAGGGAACAGTGCCAGACCGAACAGGAAGCAGATGAAAGCCTCCAGAGAGCTTGGACGGTGGCACAGAGCAACCCACTGCCTCTCAGCTCTTCTAATCGATCCAGGTTTGTTGTAGAAAGAGGACTTTTATACAAGGAAACTCTTTCTGGTGGACACCAGGAAGACTGGCATCCTCAGAGACAGTTGGTAGTTCCAACTAAATACCGGGCCAAGCTCTTGAGCTTAGCCCATGATCACCCTAGTGGCCATGCTGGGGTGAACAGGACCAAAGACCATTTGGGGGGGTCATTCCACTGGGAGGGAATGGGCAAGGATGTTTCTACCTATGTCTGGTCTTGTGAGGTATGCCAAAGAGTGGGGAAACCCCAAGACCAGGTCAAAGCCCCTCTCCAGCCACTCCCCATCATTGAGGTTCCATTTCAGCGAGTAGCTGTGGATATTCTGGGTCCTTTTCCGAAAAAGACACCCAGAAGAAAGCAGGACATACTGACTTTTATGGATTTTGCCACCCGATGGCCGGAAGCAGTAGCTCTAAGCAACACCAGGGCTAAAAGTGTGTGCCAGGCACTAGCAGACATTTTTGCCAGGGTAGGTTGGCCCTCCGACATCCTCACAGATGCAGGGACTAATTTCCCGGCAGGAACTATGGAAAATCTTTGGGAAGCTCATGGGGTAAATCACTTGGTTGCCTCTCCTTACCACCATCAAACAAATGGCATGGTGGAGAAGTTTAATGGAACTTTGGGGGCCATGATACGTAAATTCGTAAATGAGCACTCCAATGATTGGGACCTAGTGTTGCAGCAGTTGCTCTTTGCCTACAGAGCTGTACCACACCCCAGTTTAGGGTTTTCCCCATTTGAACTTGTATATGGCCGTGAGGTTAAGGGGCCATTGCAGTTGGTGAAGCAGCAATGGGAGGGATTTACACCTTCTCCAGGAACTAACATTCTGGACTTTGTAACCAGCCTACAAAACACCCTCCGAACCTCTTTAGCCCTTGCTAAAGAAAACTTACAGGATGCTCAAAAGGAGCAAAAAGCCTGGTATGATAAACATGCCAGACAGCGTTCCTTCAAAGTAGGGGACCAGGTCATGGTCTTAAAGGTGCTCCAGGCCCATAAAATGGAAGCATCGTGGGAAGGGCCATTCACGGTCCAGGAGCGCCTGGGAGTTGTTAATTATCTCATAGCATTCCCCACCTCCAACCAAAAGCCTAAGGTGTACCATATTAATTCTCTAAAGCCCATTTATTCCAGAGCATTAAAGGTTTGTCAGTTTACAGCCCAGGGAGGAGACGACGCTGAGTGGCCTGAAGGTGTCTACTACGAAGGGAAAAGTGGTGGTGGCGTGGAAGAGGTGAACCTCTCCATGACCCTTGGGCGTATGCAGCGACAGCAGATCCAGGAGCTGTGCACTAGCTACGTGCCGACGTTCTCAGCCACCCCAGGGCTGACTGAACGGGCATACCACTCCATTGACACAGGTAATGCTCGCCCAATTAGAGTCCAACCTTACCGGGTGTCTCCTCAAGCTAAAACTGCTATAGAACGGGAGATCCAGGATATGTTACAGATGGGTGTAATCCGCCCCTCTGAAAGTGCATGGGCAGCTCCAGGGGTTCTAGTTCCCAAACCAGATGGGGAGATACGTTTTTGCGTGGACTACCGTAAGCTAAATGCTGTAACTCGCCCAGACAACTATCCAATGCCACGCACAGATGACCTATTAGAGAAACTGGGACGGGCCCAGTTCATCTCTACCTTGGACTTAACCAAGGGGTACTGGCAGGTACCGCTAGATGAATCTGCCAAGGAAAGGTCAGCCTTCACCACACATCTCGGGCTGTATGAATTTAATGTACTCCCTTTCGGGCTGCGAAATGCACCCACCACCTTCCAAAGACTTGTAGATGGTCTCCTAGTGGGATTAGGAGAATATGCAGTCGCCTACCTTGACGATGTGGCCATATTTTCGGATTCCTGAGCAGACCACCTGGAACATCTACAAAAAGTCCTTGAGCGCATAAGGGAGGCAGGACTAACTGTTAAGGCTAAGAATTGTCAAATAGGCCTAAACAGAGTGACTTACCTTGGACACCAGGTGGGTCAAGGAACTATCAGCCCCCTACAGGCCAAAGTGGATGCTATCCAAAAGTGGTCTGTCCCAAAGTCAAAGAAACAGGTTAAATCCTTCTTAGGCTTGGCCAGTTATTACAGACGATTTGTACCGCAATACAGCCAAATCGCCGCCCCACTGACAGACCTAACCAAAAAGAAACAGCCAAATGCTGTTCAGTGGACCGAAAAGTGTCAGAAGGCGTTTAACCAGCTTAAAGCGACACTCATGTCTGACCCTGTACTAAGGGCCCCAGACTTTGACAAACCGTTCCTAGTAACCACAGATGCGTCCAAGTGTGGTGTGGGAGCAGTTTTAATGCAGAAAGGACCTGATCAAGAATTCCACCCTGTAGTGTTTCTCAGCAAAAAACTGTCTGAGAGGGAAAGCAACTGGTCAGTCGGTGAAAAAGAAATGTTATGCCATTGTCTACGCTCTGGAAAAGCTACGCCCCTATGTTTGGGGACGGCGTTTCCACCTGCAAACTGACCATGCTGCACTGAAGTGGCTTCACACCGTCAAAGAAAACAACAAAAAACTTCTTCGGTGGAGTTTAGCTCTCCAAGATTTTGATTTCGACATCCAACACATCTCAGGAGCTTCTAACAAAGTGGCTGATGCACTCTCCCATGAAAGTTTCCCAGAATCAACTAGTTAAAATTGTCCTTGAGATGTGGAAAATATTGTTAGTCTTTATGTACTTGGTAGTATATTTAGAGATGCATGTGTCTTATTAACTCTGTTTTTCCTAGAGCTCCAGGAAGAAATCCCAGCCAGTGTTTCAGCCTAGCTGAGATTTGGGGCGCGTGTCATAAATATAAAGGGAAGGGTAAACCCCTTTAAAATCCCTCCTGGCCAGAGGAAAACTCCTCTCACCTGTAAAGGGTTAAGAAGCTAAAGGTAACCTCGCTGGCACCTGACCAAAATGACCAATGAGGAGACAAGATACTTTCAAAAGCTGGGAGGAGGGAGAGAAACAAAGGGTCTGTGTGTCTGTCTATATGCTGCTTTTGTCGGGGATAGACCAGGAATGGAGTCTTAGAACTTTTAGTAAGTAATCTAGCTAGGTATGTGTTAGATTATGATTTCTTTAAATGGCTGAGAAAAGAATTGTGCTGAATAGAATAACTATTTCTGTCTGTGTATCTTCTTTGTAACTTAAAGTTTTGCCTAGAGGGATTCTCTATGTTTTGAATCTAATTACCCTGTAAGGTATCTACCATCCTGATTTTACAGAGGGGATTTCTTTACTTCTATTTACTCCTATTTCTATTAAAAGTCTTCTTGTAAGAAAACTGAATGCTTTTTCATTGTTCTCAGATCCAAAGGGTTTGGGTCTGTGGTCACCTATGCAAATTGGTAAGGCTTTTTACCAAATCTTGTCCAGGAAGTGGGGTGCAAGGTTTTGGTAAGTATTTGGGGGGAAAGACGTTTCCAAACAGCTCTTCCCCAGTAACCAGTATTTGTTTGGTGGTGGTAGCGGCCAATCCAAGGACAAAGGGTGGAATATTTTGTACCTTGGGGAAGTTTTGACCTAAGCTGGTAAAGATAAGCTTAGGAGGTTTTCATGCAGGTCTCCACATCTGTACCCTAGTCTTCAGAGTAGGGGAGGAACCTTGACACTGCCCCAAATATTGAGGTGGACAGGGAGCACAAAAGGGCGGATTGTAGCAAGGGCACGGTCTCCTGGTTTAGAGACCGTGACCCAAGACAAACTTTGGCGCCCGGGTTTGCTACCCCCGATCCCCCACAACTCTTTAGAAGGAACTGTTGGCCAACTGACCGGCCAGTCCTGATCACGAATCACCGTAACATCAGCTCCAGTGTCCACCAGCCCTGTAAAAGGAAAATTATTTAAAAGAAGTGTTAACTGAGGTTTCGAGGGGCAGAGCGACATTGTTAGAGCAACAAATTGAGAGGACGTGTCGTGAGGCGGCGACTGAGACAGCATCGATCCAAAGCCGCCTCCGCCCCGGGCTCGATCCTCTGCGGCTGGCACCTGATAGGGGACTAAAATCAATTGTGCAATTGACCGTCCATGCGGGAGCGACTGCGGAAGATGGGTCCACGCCTGAACCTTAATAACGCTGGTGTAATGGGCAACAAGAACCCCTGGGATGAAAAAAAAACCCTGTTTCCCAGCGTGTGAGCGAGGGAGAACCAGACCCACAAATCCGGCAGGGAGAGGTCCCGTCACCTGTGTAGGTATGGTGCAAACCTCCCCCGGCAACTGAAAATCAGCGTCCTCCTGCATGATCAAATCAAGCCCTGCATTTCCGGCAGTTGCCGCCCTCATGGATTCTATGGATTGTAAGGCAGAGGAACAGTTGTCTGAGTGGGGAACACCCCCGTTTGGTCCTGGGTTCGGGGGGGAACCATCGTGTGGTTTCCCGACCCGCTACGACACTGATTAGCCCAGTGATAGCCCTTCTGACACTTGGGGCACTTCTTTGAGGGGCGGGCGGGCGCCGTCGATGAGCGGCACTCCCGCTGAAAGTGACCCTCCTTACCACAGCGATAACAACGCTTCCCCTCCTTCCCGCTTTTCCGCAGGGCGGCGGCCAGAACCCCAGCTTTATGTGCTTGCGTGCCGATGTTTTGGCACGCCCGCAGCATGTCCGACAGCTCTAGAACGCCAGCGGCTTGTGCCGCCTGGAGAGCACGGCGGCAATCCTCGTTTGCATTTTCAACCGCCATTTTTAACAGAATCTCCTGAGCTGCCGCAGGGTTATCCACCTGTCGGAGGATAGCCTCCTGCAATCTGTTGGTAAAATCCGTAAAGGACTCTGATGCACCCTGACGGATACTGGCAAAGCTTTTGGTAGGCTTGCCTGAATCCGGGACCTTCCAGAAAGCATGCTGGGTGCAGGCAGAAATAATGGGGAAGATGGCCTGATGGAGCTGAGACTGCATCTGAATGGTAGCAAACCGGCCCTCTCCTGCTAACTGCTCATAAGTGACACCCTGTGCTATATATACCTGGGCTTGACGTTCCGCCATCTGCCGATACTCACTAAGCCAAATAACATACTGACTGGGCGTCAGCATCATGCACAACAGCGCCTTCCAATCTTCAGGGACCAGGGTGTACCCAGTACCTAGCCCTTCAAGGAGACCACGTACATACGTGCTAGTCAGGCCGAACTCGCGAATCGCTTTCTTTACCTCTCTGATCACCGAGTAAGGCAAACTGACCCAGTTTGCAAGCTGGTTGCCCTGGCCATCATCCTGCCAGGTCACCGGGCAAACTGAGACCAGATCAGCTAATTCCTCTGCTGTAAGATCTGGGCGAGTCTTCGCTGCATGAACCATTTGTTGCACCAGCGAACGCCCCTGAGCAGACGCGGATGAGCCCCCGGGGGGCCCCGGAGCATGGGGCCCCACGGGGGGACAGTGACCACTCACCGGCTCCAGAGGGGAAGACAAAGGAGGCGGCAGTAATTGAGGCACTGGGGGCGAAGCAGGGGGAGGGATGGCTGCAGGAGCGGACGGGGGTGGCGAGATCGGCAGCCCTTCTATTGGCGCGGGAGAGGGTCTTTCCGAGGCGACATGCTGTGTCGCATCGCCAGGAGGGGGGATGGCTGCAGGAGCGGACGGGAGTGGGGAGAGCACCAGCCTTGCGAGGGAGGGCCTGTCCGAGGCGACACGCTGTATCACGTCGCGGCAGAGGTGCCAGGCATGTAAAGCCTGCACGGGCGCCCGAGGCTCTTTGTGCAATGTCTGGCCCAACCGCTCCCAGTCCGCTAGCTTAAGGGTTCCGGCTTCAGGGTACCACGGGCACTGGGCACTCACCTCCTGTAGCAGGAGAGTGAGTTCTCGAGTGGGGCAGTCATGCTGAGCCTTACGCAGCAAATACTGTAGCTCATTGCGGTGTTGCACTTGCAAAGCAGAGAGGGAGCTTCCCATACTTACCACGATGAAAAATGCTCACCGGGATCCGCGAAGTGGATGAGTGACGCGTCTGAAACCCTTGCCGGGCGAGGTGAGTGCTGAGGGCCCCACGTTGGGTGCCAGTTGTGGCGGTCCAAATACAAGGCAGAACAAGGCTTTAAGCAAGCAAGCAGGCTGGTCTGCCGACGGGCTAGTCTGCCTGTCAGCTTTCCACCCTCTCTTTTATTTCTCTCCCTCCTCCTGCGCATTACATACTCCTACAGATAAAAGGAATACACTGGCTTTGTTTAATATTCTTATTTACCAATTTCTATCTACCGCATTCCTTGCTCTCGGGCCTTGAGCCAGTCCTGGGAGGCTTCCCACGGTTCATGTCATCTGGGTGAGATTCCAAGGTTCATGCCCTTGAGAGGAGCCGTGTGTGCACTGCTCCTACACAACACTCCGGGTGTGCCCTGAATGTTGCCAAGTGCATGAACCCCGTATGAATCCTACAAACACCCATTGTTTCATGCTCTCTGTGTATATAAATCTCCCCACTGTATTTTCCACTGAAGACACCCGCTGAAGTGAACTGTAGCTCACGAAAGCTTATGCTCAAATAAATTGGTTAGTCTCTAAGGTGCCACAAATCCTCCTGTTCTTTTTAAGGTTTTTATACATTTCCAGCAGCCTTTTGGCCTGAGAAAACAATAGGCTTAACTTTCCTTCTCAAAAACATCCTGGCAATTAGCCCAGGGTCATTTATCCATTAAACAGTTCAGACACAGGTTACCACAACCTTCAAAGAGACATCGAGACAATAATACTATGTCACTCAAGTATCTTCCTGAATGTCAATATTCCTTTTTTGATCTTTGAATCAAAGTCATAGCCATAGCCAAGACTTGTTTGCTGACATCACAAGACCTGAGCAAACATCTCCCCTTCTACCTCTCACCATGCCGGCTGCATTTCAAAGCTCTGTTCATTTCCATCTCTTCCTAAGCAGTCTTTAAAGTTGGGCCATGGGTCAGGTCAGTGTGGGAGTTCATTAACTCTTTCTGCCCTGTGTCACCTTTCAATGAGATGAGCTATTATATTACACTCATAACGTCACACCCTGTCAGTCAGGCTGAGCCGGAGCCTTGGCTTGGCCCTGGAGACTGAGCTGAGCTGGGGAGCAGAGCTGGGCCAGCCAGAACCAGAGAAGCAGCCCAGAGAGAGCAGACCCTGTGCTTGGAGCAGGGCTGCAGCCACAGAGCCAGAGAGGCCAGAGAAGCAGCCCAGGGAGCTGGAGGCAGAGCAGCAGCAGAGAGTGGAGCTGGGGCTGGAGACGGAGCCGGGTGCGGGGAGCAGCTGGGGAGAGCAAGGGTGGGACCCTGGGCAGAGGGCCCAGCGCAGGGAGAGGTCCCCAGCTAAGGGGCCCTGCAGGCCAGACTTGGGGAGGATCGTAACCCCGACGGGGCGGGGGCGACACTGGGAAGAAGGGTCCTGACACCTAGAGCCTGAGGGCGCGTGGACACCGCCAGAGCGAGTGTCCAACCCGCAGCCTCCCTGCAGCTCGGCCAGGGCCTGGGCAGGGGCTGGGACGTGTGAGGAACAAACTGAACTGCCCTGATGCCCCAGAGACGCTGGCTGTGACGTCCCCAGGCCACAGAGCGGGGTGACGGGTTTTCCTTTCACCTTTCCCAGTTTTCCTTATTCTCGCTTTTTTTAATTGGTTGCTGTTTAATAAATTGTATTTGCTTTGAACTGTATGTGATGATCAGTGGGTCAGGGAAGCAGAGAGAGCTTGTCCAGTGCAGAGAGAGCACCCCGGAGTGGGGACACCCTACCCCTGCCCTAAGTGACCACAACAATGTCGGGGGTCGAGCCCCCTCGGGAATCCTGGGCCCAGCGTTGTCGGGGTTACGAGGACTCTGCCCCACAGGAGGGAGGAAGGGGAGCCCTCGAGGTCAGGCAGGGCTCTGGGTAAAGGGAGTGGGAACGGGGACTCGGCCTTTCGCTAGCCCATTTCACTGGGGTCGGGCAGAAGCCAGGAAAGTTCCCCGCAATAGCGGGACCATTCGCCCGCTTACATTTACATTCTAGCTGAAGGTCGTCTGTTCGTTCTGCTGGCAGCTTCCAGGGAGAGCAGTCCTTTGGGGTTCAGAGAGCATGGCCCCTTTAAATCTTTTTCCTAAGGGCGGAAGTGCTGATTATTCCAGTCGGAGCAGCCAAGGGTATAACCAGCAAAGCATTTGAGTTTCCAGCCACAGCAAGTCCCAAAGGAGCCCATCTGGCCTCATAGCTGTTATCAGTAAACAGATTAATAATCTTTCAGGGTATTATACAAGCCAGAACATTCCCCATCCCATCTTTAGTGATGTGAGTGCTTCTAGTTTCCCTTTCTCATCATAGCACAAGACTTCAGGGAAATAGTAAAAGTGAAAGTCGGTGCACTTAAAATGGGACTTTTTCAATCCCCTGGGGCAATTGGCCTATGGCACTCCCTGTCACAAGTTGAGCAATCAGCGCGGAGTAGAGTGGAAGAATTACTTCTTGTGTCTTACTTACAACACTCCTGCTAATACATCCCAGAATGATGTTTCTTTTTTTCCAACAGTGTGACACTGTTGACTCATATCTAGCTTGTGATCCACTGTGACCCCCAAATCCCTTTCCGCAGTACTCCTTCCTAGGCCGTCATTTCCCATTCTGTATGTGTGCAACTGATTGTTCCTTCCTAAGTGGAGGACTTTGCATTTCTCCTTCTTGAATTTCACCCTATTTACATCAGACCATTTCTCCAGTTTGTCCAGATCATTTTGAATTTTCATCCTATCCTCCAAAGCACTCGCAATCCCTCCCAGCTTGGTATCGTCCACAAACTTTATAAGTGTACTCTCTCTGCCATGATCTAAATCACTGATGAAGATATTGAACAGAACCGGACCCAGAACCGATCCCTGCGGGACCCCACTTGTGATGCCCTTCCAGCCTGACTGTGAACCCCTGATAACTACTTTCTGGGAACGGTTTTCCAACCAGTTCTGCACCCACCTTATAGTAGCTCCAACCAGGTTGAATTTCGCGAGGGTTGTTTATGAGATGGTCATGCGAGACAGTATCAAAAGCTTTACTAAAGTCTAGATATACCACATTTACGGCTTCCCGCAATCCACAAGGCTTGTTACCCTGTTAAAGAAAGCTATCAGATTGGTCTGACACGATTTGTTCTTGACAAATCCATGCTGACTGTTACTTATCACCTTATTATCTTCTAGGTGTTTGCAAATTGATTCCTTAATTATCTGCTCCATTATCTTTCCGGGTAGAGAAGTTAAGCTGACTGGTCTGTAATTGCCCTTGTTTCCCTTTTTATAGATGGGCACTATATTTGCCATTTTCCAGTCTTCTGGAATCTCTCCAGTTTTTCATGACTTTTCAAAGATAATCACTAATGGCTCAGATATCTCCTCAGTCAGCTCCTTGAGTATTGTAGGACGCATTTGTGATGAAGTGGGAATGTTCTTCATGTTTTCTTTAAATACTGTGTGGGTGCCTCAGTTTCCCCTATGCAGCTCTTTAGTACCTAAGTGGTGGGATAAGGGCGCATGGTTGTTGCAGAGCCCTAGAGGGCCAGTGTGATGCTGTCTGCACAGAGAATGGCCGACCCCCTGTCTCCTGGCAACTGATGGCCTGGGCCCCTCCTCTGCAAAGATGCCAGCTGAAGGTGTTGGAGGACAAAGAGATCAGGTGACCTCCTGGCCCAGGAAAGAGACAAAGGCCAGAGGAGGGGCTGGAGAGTTTGAGTTTGGAGCTGGCTGGGGAAATGGAGGGGAGCCCAGACGGGGCTCTGGCCTCCGTGCCCCAAGATGGACCTGACTTAGGGGTCCTGTTGTCTGTACCTACAAGCTCTGTTTTGGACTGTGTTCCTGTCATCTAAGAAACCTTCTGTTTTACTGGCTGGCTGAGAGTCACGTCTGACTGTGGAATTGGGGGGCAGGACCCTCTGGCTTCCCCATGAGCCTGGCCTGTGCGGGCTCGCTGTGGGAAGCACACGGTGTGGACAGGGATGCTGAATGCTCCAAGGTCAGACCCAGGAAGGAGGAAGCCGTGTGAGCTTCTTGCCCTGGAGACAGTCTGCTCCCAGAGAGGAGGCTCCCCAAGAGTCCTGCCTAGCTTTGTATGGAGCAGTTCCAGAGCCCGGTGACTCCGTGACAGCATTTCATCAGGCCCTGGTGACTTGAAGACATCTAACTTGTCTAAGTAATTTTTAACTTGTTCTTTCCGTATTTTAGCTGATCAGTGAGAAAGTAGATAGCTGTTGAAAGGGAAGTTGTCCTTTCCCTAAAGTCTATTCTGAGAAGCCTGAAGTGAAAGCATTTCTGACAACGCCTGTGAATATAAATTGTGGGGACAATTTCAGCTGAGTCTGTATCACTCGGGAGCAGTTCAGGGGCACGTTCCCCTGCCCTGAGTGCAGAAAAGAGTTTCCAGAGATAAAACTCAGGCCAAACAGGCAGCCGAGAAATGTGGTAGAATTATTCAGTAAAGAACTGGTTTCCAGCCCCAGGAAAGCTGGGCAAGAGACAGAGTGTGTGAGAAGCAGAGGGAACGTTTGAAACTGTTTTGCGAAGAGGGTCGCACGCCGATCTGCGTGATTTGCAGAGAGTCCCAGGCTCACAGATCTCACTCTGTGGTTCCCATCGAGGAGGCATCGCAGGATTTCAAGGTAGGAAATTCTACAAGTGTTTGTTTCACATCATGGAAATCAGGGATGGAAAAGATTCTCTCCCCTCCCGCCCCCGTCACACCAAGCCAAATACCTATCAAATACCCAAAGTTAGGGTGACCATATTTCCCAAAGAGAAGAAGGGACACCCGCAGCCACTCCCCTGAACCCCTCCCTCAAGTCCTCCCACCCCCCGCACGAGGCTGTTGGCCCATGGCTAGAACCCTGCGGGGTCCCCTCAGGGCTAGGAGGCTGTTGGGCTGGGCTTAGTTGCTGGAACCCTGTCAGTCTGTGTGTGAAAAGCTGCTCCTTGCTGTCTTAAATTTGCTACTTAGGGGGTACACTATGCATGCTCAGTAACATCTGCTGAAGCCACTGCCCTTCACCCTGCCCTTACTTGGCATCAGATTCTGCTGATTGCTTACAGGGGTTAAAAAGGGACAAAGGGGGCAAATCAGAGCACGGGGGTGGCCACGGTCTGAGCAGGGGGTGGAAATTGACTGGTGGGGGGAGGGTGTCAAGCAGCTGGAGGCAGGGACAGGATTGGGGCTGAGGGGAAAAATCAGGGATGGGGGGGGTGGGATAGGAGCCCAGATTAAGCCCAGCACAGGCAGGGGCAGAGGGGGTTACAGTTACCCCAGTGCACTGAGACACCAGTTTTTACAAAATACAGGGTTGGGGGCAGAGGGGCCTTTTTACTTCCCATCCCTCAGGACAGTGCCTCCCAGCATGGGCTTCTCTGGGCTGGGTTATTAAAGGCGCAGGCATCCCAATGCCTAGTCACCACCGCTCCTCTCTGTCTGATGTAACCTAGTGAGGTGCTGCCTGCAGGAGACTTAATTCAGTGAAACATTTTACATCTACCCCCCTCGGAAACAAAGCATCCCTTGTCAGTGTGTCTGCTGCTGGGATCCCCTGAATTCCTCTTAGCACTGCAAAAAGAACAGGAGGACTTGTGGCACCTTAGAGACTAACAAATGTATTTGACCATAAGCTTTCGTCACTGAATGCATCCGATGAAGTGAGCTGTAGCTCACGAAAGCTTAGGCTCAAATAAATTGGTCAGTCTCTAAGGTGCCACAAGTCCTCCTGTTCTTTTTACGGATACAGACGAACCCGGCTGCTACTCTGAAACCTGTCTTAGCTCTGCATCATTTACCTTCATTATTGTGCAGATGTGTGCCATTGTGCTATTACATTTATGTTTTAATAACAAATACTCACTGAAAATATGTGTAACTACTTGCTAATAGTTTTGGCAATGACACTTGGGCAGAGGTATCAGTGTCAGGATGCTACATTGTTAGCACAGTAAATGAAGCTGCAAAATAAAGGATGTTTAAATGCCCTCACTCTGTGAAGAGGTAATCGATGCATATGGACACCAGGCAGGGTCGTTTGGAAGCTGAAGACTTTATGCTTCCCTCCCCCGCCACAGTCAACTTTTAGCAAATTAGGACAAGTCAGCAAATAAAAACAGCCCTATGTATCAGTAACAGCTACTGGTCACAATTTGCAATCCATGTTCCAGTAGCAGATTAAGTCAGACAGCAATTTAATATCAGTCCTGCAACTGGTAGCAATTTACAACAGAGTGCAGTTTTTTTACAATACCTTGCACATCTGTTTCAGAGTAGCAGCCATGTTAGTCTGTATTCGCAAAAAGAACAGGAGGACTTGTGGCACCTTAGAGACTAACCAATTTATCTGAGCATAAGCTTTCGTGAGCTACAGCTCACTTAGAATCATAGAATCATAGACTATCAGGGTTGGAAGGGACCTCAGGAGGTTCTAGTCCAACCCCCTGCTCAAAGCAGGACCAATCCCCAATTAAATCATCCCAGCCAGGGCTTTGTGAAGCCTGACCTTAAAAACTTCTAAGGAAGGAGATTCCACCACCTCCCTAGGTAACGCATTCCAGTGCTTCACCACCCTCCTAGTGAAAAAGTTTTTCCTAATATCCAACCTAAACCTCCCCCACTGCAACTTGAGTCCATTACTCCTTGTTCTGTCATCTGCTACCACTGAGAACAGTCTAGATCCATCCTCTTTGGAACCCCCTTTCAGGTAGTTGAAAGCAGCTATCAAATCCCCCCTCATTCTTCTCTTCCGCAGACTAAACAATCCCAGTTCCCTCAGCCTCTCCTCATAAGTCATGTGTTCCAGTCCCCTAATCATTTTTGTTGCCCTCCGCTGGACTCTTTCCAATTTTTCCAGATCCTTCTTGTCGTGTGGGGCCCAAAACTGGACACAGTACTCCAGATGAGGCCTCACCAATGTCGAATAGAGGGGAATGATCACGTCCCTCGATCTCCTGGCAATGCTCCTACTTATACATCCCAAAATGCCATTGGCCTTCTTGGCAACAAGGGCACACTGCTGACTCATATCCAGCTTCTCGTCCACTGTAACCCCTAGGTCCTTTTCTGCAGAACTGCTGCCTAGGCAGTAGGCCCCTAGTCTGTAGCGGTGCCTGGGATTCTTCCGTCCTAAGTGCAGGACTCTGCACTTATCCTTGTTGAACCGCATCAGCTTTCTTTTGGCCCAATCCTCTAATTTGTCTAGGTCCCTGTGTATCCTATCCCTACCCTCCAGCGTATCTACCTCTCCTCCCAGTTTCGTCTCATCTGCAAACTTGCTGAGAGTGCAATCCACACCATCCTCCAGATCATTTATGAAGATATTGAACAAAACTGGCCCCAGGACCGACCCTTGGGGCACTCCACTTGATACCAGCTGCCAACTAGACATGGAGCCATTGATCACTACCCGTTGAGCCCGACAATCTAGCCAGCTTTCTACCCACCTTATAGTCCATTCATCCAGCCCATACTTCTTTAACTTGCTGGCAAGAATACTGTGGGAGACCGTGTCAAAAGCTTTGCTAAAGTCAAGGAACACGTCCACTGGTTTCCCCTCATCCACAGAGCCAGTTATCTCGTCATAGAAGGCAATTAGATTAGTCAGGCAGGACTTGCCCTTGGTGAATCCATGCTGGCTGTTCCTGATCACTTTCCTCTCCTCTAAGTGCTTCAGAATTGATCCCTTGAGTACCTGCTCCATGATTGTTCCAGGGACTGAGGTGAGGCTGACTGGCCTGTAGTTCCCAGGATCCTCCTTCTTCCCTTTTTTAAAGATGGGCACTACATTAGCTTTTTTCCAGTCCTCCGGGACTTCCCCCGATGGCCATGAGTTTTCAAAGATAATGGCCAATGGCTCTGCAATCACATCCGCCAACTCCTTTAGCACTCTCGGATGCAGCACATCCAGCCCCATGGACTTGTGCTCGTCCACTTTTCTAAATAGTCCCGAACCACTTCTTTCTCCACAGAGGGCTGGTCACCTCCTCCCCATGCTGTGCTGCCCAGTGCAGCAGTCTGGGAGCTGACCTTGTTCGTGAAGACAGAGGCAAAAAAAGCATTGAGTACATTAGCTTTTTCCACATCCTCTGTCACTAGGTTGCCTCCCTCATTCAGTAAGGGGCCCACACTTTCCTTGACTTTCTTCTTGTTGCTGACATACCTGAAGAAACCCTTCTTGTTACTCTTAACATCCCTTGCTAGCTGCAACTCCAGGTGTGATTTGGCCTTCCTGATTTCACTCCTGCATGCCCGAGCAATATTTTTATACTCTTCACTGGTCATTTGACCAATCTTCCACTTCTTGTTAGCTTCTTTTTTGTGTTTAAGATCAGCAAAGATTTCACTGTTAAGCCAAGCTGGTCGCCTGCCATATTTACTATTCTTTCTACACATCGGGATGGTTTGTCCCTGTAACCTCAATAAGGATTCTTTAAAATACAGCCAGCTCTCCTGGACTCCTTTCCCCCTCATGTTATTCTCCCAGGGGATCCTGCCCATCAGTTCCCTGAGGGAGTCAAAGTCTGCTTTTCTGAAGTCCAGGGTCCGTATTCTGCTGCTTACCTTTCTTCCCTGCGTCAGGATCCTGAACTCGACCATCTCATGGTCACTGCCTCCCAGGTTCCCATCCACTTTTGCTTCCCCTACTAATTCTTCCCAGTTTGTGAGCAGCAGGTCAAGAAGAGCTCTGCCCCTAGTTGGTTCCTCCAGCACTTGTACGAGGAAATTGCCCCCTACACTTTCCAAAATCTTCCTGGATTGTCTGTGCACCGCTGTATTGCTCTCCCAGCAGACATCAGGGTGATTGAAGTCGCCCATGAGAACCAGGGCCTGTGATCTGGTATCTTCCGTGAGTTGCCGGAAGAAAGCCTCGTCCACCTCATCCCCCTGGTCCGTGGTCTATAGCAGACTCCCACCACGACATCACCCTTGTTGCTCACACTTCTAAACTTAATCCAGAGACTCTCAGGTTTTTCTGCAGTTTCATACCGGAGCTCTGAGCAGTCATACTGCTCCTTTACATACAATGCAACTCCCCCACCTTTTCTGCCCTGCCTGTCATAGAATATCATAGAATCATAGAATATCAGGGTTGGAAGGGACCTCAGGAGGTCATCTAGTCCAACCCCCTGCTCAAAAGCAGGACCAATCCCCAAATCCATGTCCTTCCTGAACAGTTTATATCCATCCATGACAGTACTCCAGTCATGTGAGTTATCCCACCAAGTCTCTGTTATTCCAATCACATCATAATTCCTTGACTGTGCCAGGACTTCCAGTTCTCCCTGTTTGTTTCCCAGGCTTCTTGCATTTGTGTATAGGCACTTGAGATAACTCGCTGATCGTCCCTCTTTCTCAGTATGAGGCAGGAACCCTCCCCACTCGCACGCTCCTGCTCCTGCTTCCTCCCGGTATCCCACTTCCCCACTTACCTCAGGGCTTTGGTCTCCTTCCCTTCTGAAGCAGGTGACGGTGGCCGCTGTCAGAGAGAGGAGACCGGACGCTACGCAGATGATATTCCCAGAGCTGATCCAGTCGGACAAGTTCTCAGTGCAGCCCTTTCTGCCTCCTGCATTCAGCACATTCATTCCTTAGTATTATTAACTGTTTGTATTACAGGAGCACCTATGGGCCCCAACGGGGATCAGGGCCCCGTTGTGCCGGGCGCTGCCCAGACACACAGCGAGAGACAGTCCCTGCCCCAGCTGAGATCAGGGCCCTGTTTCATAGATTCATAGATACTAAGGTCAGAAGGGACCATTATGATCATCTAGTCCGGCCTCCTGCACAACGCAGGCCACAGAATCTCACCCACCCACTCCTGCAATAAACTTCTCACCTCTGTCTGAGCTACTGAAGTCCTCAAATCATGATTTAAAGACTTCAAGGAACATGGGAATACACTAAGCAGAGCACAGGAGCTATTTAAATATATACATTAACAACAGGATTCACGCTGGTGTTCAAGGGAAGAGATCTCTGATGCAAAGCGCAACTTCACTTGAACACCAGCGTGAATCCTGTTGTTAATGTTCATGGTAGGCTCTGTTTGTAAACAGTAGGGATGCTAGCCAAGGACCAGGGATCTAGCAGAGAATATTAATTTAGGTCTTTCAAGAAAATACACAGATAGGCTATTAACATTTACTTTTATTTATAGAAAATTGTAGAACTTATTAAATACAAACCATCAAGAAAGGCAACCAAAGATGAGGCTTTATTAGAATGCCAAAAGGAAGACAGAGAACCAAGCTTACTGGGCTTTTAGTTCCTAACTGGCTGAAGTATTTACTGTAATCTTTCACTGACGTAGTAATATACAGTGACCATTATAAACAACGTTTTGTTTTGTTTTTTTTAAAGTTAGAATTTGCCATAATATTTTTCCAATCACCCCAAAAAAATAGTCAAAGCAACAACTGTTTCCAGGTTAAAATCAGAGTAATAAATACTTATGAAGTTACCTGTAGAATCATGCTAAAATGTTTGCTTGCAGTCACAAAAAAATATTAAGTTTACAACATAGTACGTTATCCATGTAAATCAGGATGCTCAATAAGTTGTTAAAAAGGTTCATGTATTTGATAGTGGAAGGCAAAATAAAGCAGAGGCTTAGAAATACAAATACAGAAAGTATGTGAAAAAACTGGACACAGTCTACACTGCTAAAGTCAATCACCTGAACGTTGACTGTCCTCTGGTGGATAATCATATATCCACATAGTCCATTAGCCCTTTAAGCTGTCACTGGAAGGCTGGTAAGAGAAGAGATTGTGTTATGTTTCTGGACAATGTCTGTTTTGCTCCTTTCTTAAAGGAACGGAGGAAGGTTTAGCTGCGACTGCCATCCCTTCTGTGCCTTGATAACTTACTAATGCAGGGGATCCTACCATCCCACTCCCCACATGGACAGGGCAGCCCAGGCTTCCCTATGCTGCTGTTGTCCTCTCTCTCCCTTAATTCTGTTCTACTCTCTTGAAGGAGAGGATGGTGCAACTGTGGCCTAGGTTTAGGAGGGTAATACACAACCATTGAAGATCAGGGAGATGAAGATCTACTCTACCCCAGCTAAAAGTATCTACGCAGATACCTTCCTCTGGCAAGTCAACCAGCCAATTAAAACAAAAAAGCAAAGAACAAACCTGAAGACAACACATTAACAGATGTCTCCAACTGTTCTCAGCATAAAGGAACTTTAAATTTTTCAGCACCCACAGTGTTGCTGTGGAAAAAGAAATGCAACACCCATTCTGGAACATGTGTCATACGCAGTTAACATTGGGCCGGGCGCTGCCCAGACACAGAGAGAGAGAGACAGTCCCTGCGCCCGAGTGTTTACAATCTAATTTGACAATAGCAGAGGAAGGCAGCTGGGCCAGTGGTGAGGCAGCTAGTTTTAGACGAGACCCACATTCAGTTCTGACTTGGGGCCAGGTTTCTCAAGGTGTTTAGGTGCCGAACTCCCATTGATTTAAGTGGGAGTGAGGTGCCTAGACACCTTTGAACATCTGGTGCTTCGGCTCTCCCATCCCTGCTATGGGGATGACAGCTCTGCCCTGCCTCCCTGAGGGGTGCGAGGGTAAAACGTTAGAGAGTGTGAGGCGCCCAGATACTACACTAAATGGGGACAGATACGTACCACAGAGAGAAAGAAAGGCAGGATTATTAGCCCCATTGTACACATGGAACCCAGGAATCCTGAGTCCCAGCCCATCCCCCACTCTAACGCCTTAGACGTCCCTCCCCTCCCAGAGCAGGGGGGAGAACCCAGGAGTCCTGACTCACCCGCCCCGCGCTAACCCACTAGTACATGATTTTTAGTTTGTAAGCTCTTTTAGGGAAGGGATCACATCTTCCTAGGTCTTTGTCCCACACCCAGCACGCTGGAGCCTTTCTCCTAACTGAGTGCTACTCTAAAATACACATTTAATAATAATCAATAATATTTTCAGGGTTACTGGCTGCCCAATGGCAGATGAAGACAGAGAGTCCCAGGTGCTGGTTAAAGCTCAGCTGAGTGTCAGCAAAGCCAAGGATGTGCGGAAGGAGACAGAGTTGAGGATGAAGTCCTATGCCAACTGGGAGGAGTTCCTCATGCCGGCCCCCATCTCCATCGCCATACTGGGGCAGCTGGTTTTCATTTCAGCAGGGCAGGGAGACTTCTCCATCAATAAGAACCCCCCTAAGGACGGCTTCAAGCACATCAAATACCCAGAATCCTTCAGGGCCTGCTTGTGTCAAGTCAGTAACCAAGGCTGGGCAGCCTTCAACATCGCACACGTCAACATGGACCAGATCAGACTCCTCTCCATGAGCGTCCCGGGACGGATGAAGGTGATTGTTAAAATTCTGTTCCAGGACATGGAGACGGTGAATGCCATGCTGCCGACGCACCTAAAGAACATGAAGGCCGTGGCAGACGACTGCAAAGACTTAGCCCAGGCGGTGAAGGACAAGTATTCAGACGTCATCTACCTGATCCAGGAGCTGATGGAGGCCTGTTTGAACGCCAAGAAAGGTTACGAGGATGAGCTGAAAGACATCCAGATAGCCCTGCAGCAAGGACAGATCAAGGAGAAAGCAGCCAAGGAGGCACAGAAGCTGGCCGAACAGTATCACAACCAGATGAAGCAGCAGGTCGATGAATCTTTTAACCAGTACAAGGAAGCCATGAAAGCCATCCCCACAGGGTGGGATGCTGTGGGCATGACCGTTGTGGAGAATATTACAGATGGAATGACCAGTTTTATCAATGGGTTTACAAGCATGTTCACAGGAAAACACGGCAAGATGCAAGCTGGGAAAATGAAAGCCAGTGCAGCGGCTGGCCCAGAGGAATTCAACCATGGAAGCATAATGCCGGCACTCAGCATTTTTGCCAAGTCAGAAATGCTACTGACGTTTGCAACGCAGCTCAAAGAGCTAAGCGATGAGCACGATGGCCTCAACATGAAGAAAGTCGTCAATGAGAAAACTCAGGAAGTTAACACCAACTGGCTGAAAGACAGTTTCCTAAATACGAAGAGCAGCATAGACACGGAAAATATGTGTGAGCCAAAATATCAAGCTCAAGAGATCTGCACATCTGGCCTCCGTATCTGTGAACAGCTGGAAAAGATGGCCTTGTCCCAAAACAAAGGAAAGGAAGAAGAGAAGTCTCTCGTTGAAGAGATCAAACTCTTATACCAAAGAGCATCAGAATTTGATTCACACAGTAAATCCTCAGTGGGATCTCCTGCCTTCACCGCCAAGCCGCTGAACGTGGCTAAATGTCAGCAAGGCTCAACGGGAGGATCTAGTGCCCTGCGAAATGCACATTTGAAGGTCGAGCAGAGCCGGAAGATGCTGAAGTCGACCCAGGATGAGTATCAGAGGAGCTTTGAGAACTTCAAGAAGCAGAATGATGAGCTGATGGAGATCATGTGCACCATGGAGAAATGCAAGGTGCAAGAAATTGATTTTGAGATGGCACGGAAGATGCTGATCAAAGGGCTGGAGGCCCTGGGGAGGGTGAAGGAGCAGTGGGAGAAGATGGTGAGATTCTTCCAGATGATCTCCAGCCTCATTGATTCCTGCCTCAGTCGGGACATCAAGGAATTTGTGAGCTCTGTCTCAGATGTGCAGAAAATTGAAAATTATTCCTCCAAATCCTTCGTGATAGACACCATCTACACCCAGGCGTTCAACGCTTCCAACGTGGCCCACCTGGTGCACATGATCTCTGAGACCTACACCGAAGTGTCCAATAATTACCTGATGGATCGCGTGAGCAGCCTGGGGCGACTGATCGCCATGGAACCTTCCGACCCGAGCTTCAAGTCTGAGCGGGAGGCATTACAGAAAGGTTGCAAAGAGGCCCGCCAAGCCATCTACGACATGGTGATCGAGAAGAAAAAGGAGTTTGATAGGAGTGTCGAGGCCAGGGTGGAGACGATCGACAGAGAGCTGAAGGCTGTGCTACCCCCCGTGAGCGTGGAAGAACAGAAGGCAATTGAGGGAGCGGTGAAACGGGGGATGAAGGAACTGACCGTGGAGGAAGAAGATCTATTTGAGTAGATGGATGCATTGGTGGGGTCCGAGCTACTGGCTCATGCTATGGGGAGTCTCCCTAATCAACCAATCATAGCCCCACCTCGCTTTGCTCCAAATATGACCTTTGCTTTGCAAGACCCGAGCTTGAGAAAAGCCAGCTTTGCAGTCAAGGTGCTGCGCGAGGACCTGGCACACGCCGGTTCTAGTCTTTGCTCTGCCACACGCTGTCCTTTGTGACCCTGGGCAAGTCACTTTATTTCTCTGTGCTTGGGCTTCACATCTGTAAGATAGGGATGTATCGTTACCCCATCTCAGCCACAGGGTACGGGGGGAGGTGAGACACTTTGTAGTTGGCCCTGATAAGAACCTACAGAGAGATTCATGGAGGGGGGAGATGAGGAAAATGCCCATTCTCTATGAAGCAGGATTTATAGATTTTAGAAACATCACAAGTGACAGAGCTCCCGCTACTTGCGCTGGAGAGCAAATTCCACCTTCAGTAACCCAGGAGAGATTTGCATTGACAGAGGGGGGTGGAGGGGGCTGGGAGCCAGGACTCCTGGGTTCCAGTCAGTCTTTCCTGTGCCTCACTTTGTTAGCTGAAGGGCAAGTCACTTCCCCACTCTCTGGGCCTCACATCTGCAAGAGGGGGCCATAGCACTTGCTAGACTTACAGGGCCAGGTGTTCAAGGGATTTAGTCACCTAATTGTGCAGGTCCCTTCCAACCCTTATATTCTATGATTGGCACCTGGGGGATCTTAAATTGGATTGCAAGGGGAATTAGGCACCTAGTGGATTGCAAGGGGAGTTAGGCACCTAACCAGCTTTGGCACTTTTGAGAGTCCCCCTAGGTCCCCATCTGCACTGTTAGATACTTAAATCCTTTTGGAAACCTGGCCCGCAGGGGTACGGCCTGAGGAGGGCCCACCTTGTGCCCACTAAGGGTGAGGCAAAACTCCCTTTGATTTCGATGGGCCCAGGGTTCCTCCTGACAGGTGGAAGGAAATCACAAGCTGGCATAGCTGCCTCACTTACTCTGAGCAGCTCCCCCGAGGCGCAGGGGGGGATTCAGCCAGATGGCGATGCACTGTGCACACCTGGCAATGAACCGACCATCCCGTGTGAGTGGCCCAGTCGGTCCCTGGATTTCCTGCTTTGCGATGATGCAGCGCTGAGCACTTCCAATAAAGCCTCTGGCATTTACTAGCATTCAGGAGCCTCTCGTCGTCGTTATTTAGTCGAGGACTGCAGAATTAACGTTCTGCGCAGAATTTCATTGTTCCCTGCAGAATTGGCGCTGCAGAGCTCCTGGCTGCCATTAGGGACCGCTGGACCCAGCAGAGTCTGGCTCCCCACAAATAGAGGGCACTGCGGAGAGGAGCGGGAGCCGGAGGGAAGGAGCGGGAGCCGGAGGGAAGGAGCGGGAGCCGAAGGGAAGCAGCATGCCCTGAAGGAAGGAGGCGGCGTGTCCCGCCGTGAGCAGAGTGCCCAGCCCAGCGGGGATGGAGCCCTGCGCACCATCAACTCTGCACAGCCCAGCACTGAAATCGGGAAACTCCATCCACCCTGGTCTGGCCAGCATCAGGCTGTGTCTGCCGCTGGATCCCTGGGCTCAGAGGGAATGGTTTATGGTGTCTGGGCAGAGGGAGGCCTGACGCAGCCTCCTCCAGCACCCCCCCAAATAACCCTCCAGGATCCCCCAAATACCCCCTTCCAGTATACATACACACCCTTCAGCACCCCCCAAATACTCCCCTCCAGTGCCCCCTAACTGTAGCCCCTCTCTACCTCTCCATCCCTCCTGCAGCGTCCTCTATTTGGGAACCTCTCTATGGGGACAGGATGGAAAAACAAGAATCGAGTAACAGACCAGAGGGGCAGGGATGTGCCCAGTTACCATGCATGATGCACCCAGACTGAGGTGCCCAACAAAAGCATAACAGAGAAACAGGAACTGGGTGGTCATAGGGCGTTTCTTTTAACTCTCTTCTCCTGGGGGAATCCTTTTATGTTGTTTGGAGACAGACAGACAGACTTGCTGACAGGGGTTTTGAAATGAATTACCAAAATAATTGAAACTGGTGTGATTATACGGTGTTCCTTTGTCAGATAAAATATGCAGAACTGTGCAGAATTTTCAATTTTTTGGCACAGAATTCCCCTAGGAGTACTCATGCCAGGGGCTCGGTGTGCCTTCTTTCCGCCGATCCCAGAGTCCCTCATTCCCCCCTCGTCGTGGCATCTGTATGCCCCCTTTGCCACCCACGCCAGGGGCTCATTTACTTCCTTTCCCCCACCATTCCTTTCTCACCGTCATTCAGGGTGTCAGCACGTTCCCCTCCACTGAGGCGATGGGCAGAGCGGAGCTGGGGTGCGGTTATGTTGGAAGATGCCAATGGCACCATCAGCCGGTTCGTTAACCTAAGGGTAATTGCAGAGGTTGTTGAAGCTGCCACATCAATTAATTGCCAGCACCCGGCCCTCGCATCTGCCCCTGCCTTACATCAGTACAGCCCCAGACCTGCACCCTGGTTCCACCACCCGCCCCCCCCCCCACCTGGGGCAGGGAGCTGCTCACCCCCCCCCCCACCCGTACCCCAAAACCCCTGTGGTGCAGGGAAGATAGTCAAAGGCTGGGGGGGCTGGGTATGAAAAAATCACATTCTCCAGTCACCAAGGCTAAAATCTCCCATGAGAACTGGTAACACGAAGTCACCTCCATGTTAAACTAGGAACACCGCGAGGAATCAGGGCCCGCCTTTGTTCTGTGGTTACGTGAGGCCCTTTCCCACTGAAAACGTTTACATTGCAGACATGTCCCTGCTTATTGGAGCTGACGCGCCTTGAATTTCAGATCGGCAGGGGAAAGGCGAGGTGCGGACTTGCAATGCAAGGAAGGAATCAGTCTGTCTACTAGAAGATCCTGTGGACCTGAAGAGGCCACAGAACTTTTCCATTTGTGAGGAATCAAATAACGATAAAGGGCCAGATTCTGATCTCAGTGACCCAGTGTGAATCCAGAGTGATCCCCCTGCCCACAATGGAGTCAGGGCTGGATTCTGATCTCGGTCACCAGTGTGAATCCAGAGTGATCCCCCTGCCCTCAATGGAGTCAGGGCTGGATTCTGATCTCAGTCACCAGTGTGAATCTGGAGCGACCCTGCTGCACCCGTGGAGTTGTTCTGTACTTGCCCAGGTGTAACCGTGCACAGATTGGATAACAGCTGTCCTCTGCTAACAGCTGGACCCAACATCTGTCTGCGATGCTCAGAGTTATTTTGTTCTTGCAGGCAGGATATCATCTCGTGGCAGCTCCCCATGGCTCTTTCGACTTGCTCTGGGCGAGATGAGGGTTATAAACTGGTCGTCCGGGACCGTTTTGAGGCAGGGATGAGGGAACTGGTGTGTTTCACCCAACACCTACTTGAAGCCGAGGCAGATCCGAATGCACACGGGAAAATCCGGGGACGAATCGAGGCAGCTTCCCGAGAGATGTCAGCAGCAGAAGAGGAGCTGGGAAGGCAGCTGGAGTTGGTAGACGCCACAACCGAGGAGTTAGTAGTGAAGAAGAAAAACCTGCAGGATGAGCAAGAGGAAAAGAAAGGGAACCTCGAGCGCTTAAGGATCCAGCTGGGCTCTTGCCGCAGGTCAGAAAGAGAGGCCAGAGAGATGCTGGAAAGGGCCAACAGACACCTCGGAGAAATGCAGGCCGAGCTGCAGAGACAACGAGAGGAAGCAGAACGCAACCGACTGCAACGAGATATCGGCATCGGGCTGATGTTTATTCCTCTCCTGGGGACAATTGCGGGTGAGTGGCTTGTGCTGTTTGTACCTTACTGCCTCGTGGCGCCTTATCGCACACACTTCGCAGTTGCTACCAGGGGTTTAGGACTTGGAGAGGCCGTCCATCCACTGGCACGATAGGATGGGGCCACTTAATCCCCTTTCCAGTAGTTCTCGCTCTTCAAGTCTCTACTGAGCATGGAGAACCAGCCAGAAACTGGCAAGCATAAGAGGGCTGGTGAATGGGATGGGGGTCTATCCCCTCTAGGGCATGCTGGCTCCGATCCAGCCCCAGGGATGGGGAATGGCTGGCTCAGGGGTGCAGGGAATGGGGCACGGGGCCTTTCCCCTCTGGGGCAGTGGTTCTGATTCTCTCTCATGGGATGTTTTGTTCTGTACAAAGTACATTGGCAGGTTCTCAGACTGGGTCACCCAGCCCTGTTTGCAGTTTCAGCAGGACACTGAGAGCACAATTCCCTCTTCTTTAGAGATGGCTCATTTCTTGGCTCAGGCCAAATGTTTTGTATGTGGTAGAAGGGGATCTTATCCACCATCCAGCTGGGTGGGTCCTACACTAGGGGGAGGGAACACAAAGAGGCCTCCAAGCGAGTAGATACACAGATGGATGTGTAGGGGGAGAGATAGATGGGTTGTATGAAGATGGATGGATGGATAGATAGAGGGGGTGTATGGGCTTGGAGAGATGGGGCTATATGGGGATGGATGGGGGGGTGTATGTAGATGCATGGAGCGAGAGGGGGGTGAATGGCGATGGATGGATGGGGGAGGTGTATTGGGATGGATGGAGGCAGAGATGGGTGTGGGGGGATGGATGGAGAGAGGGATGGATGGAGAGAGGGATGGATGGATGGGGGGAGTGTGTGGGAATTGATGGACGGATGGAAAGAGAGGTGTGTGAGGCTAGATGGATGGATGGATGGGTGAGAGAGGGGTGTATGGGGTTGGAAGGATGGAGGGGGTGTGTGTGGGGATGGATGGATGGATGTGGTGTATGGAAATTGATGAATGGATGGAGGGCGGGGTGTGGGGATGGACGGAGGGAGAGGGGGTGTATGGGGATGGATGGGGGGATGTGTGGGGATGGATGGATGGATGGATGTGGTGTATGGAAATTGAGGAATGGATGGAGGGCAGGGTGTGGGGATGGATGGATGTGGGGGTGGTGTATGGGGATGGATGGAGAAATGGATGGAGAGGGGGGAGTGTGGGGATAGGTGGATGGGTTCCATGAATAGAAAGGTCCCACAACCACATATTCACCACACACTTAAGAACCACGTGATTTCAAATAATTTATTGCCGTGTAGTCAGCAATGTAAAACCTTGGGCCTTGTTTAATCCAAACCATTCCTGGCTCTTATCTAGCTCTTTCCCACCTCAGAGCTCAAGTGCTTCACAAAGGAGGGGGGTGTCATTACCCATGTTGTACAGGTGGGGAAACTGAGGCACGGAGCGGGGCAGCAAGGCTCAAGGTGACCGAGTGGGGCCCTGGCAGAGCCAGGAATAGACTCTGGTTCTCTCAAATCCCAGCCCATTTATTCCTGTTTAGCTCGTCAGCACCTTGGCCTGGCATCTGGGCAGCACTGGCCCAACGGGGCCTTGATCCCGTTCAGGGTCTGGGTGTGGCGCCCTCCACTGCCCAGAGGAGCAGCCGGGCTGTGGAAGCTGCCCTGTCCTGGTGTCCTGCCGGGGGGGAGCACACAGGAGACTCCCCACAGGGCTCTGGCTGGATACCTGGCCATGCTGCCCCCACCTCTGGGGGCGGGTGGGGGGGGAAGGGGCTGCACGGGGCACTGGGGAGGGCACGAGCCCAGGCCGTGTGTGAGGAGCACCGGGCCCAAAGGGAAGGAGGCCCCAGGCTGGGGCTGCTGGGAGGGGCCGTGGGACTGTGAGTGGCTGGGGGGTGAGTCCTGGGGGAATGCCCGTCTCCCCGCAGGCTGCTTGAGGGGTCTGCGCCCCACAGCAAGGGAGGGGGTTGGAGTTAGCTACTAGCTAGGGGACCCCACTCCACATATGCAGCGCTTGGGCCCCAGTCTTTGTTGGGGGGTCCATGCAGCACGCGGCATGATGGGGGCCCTGAGCTCTGTTTGTGGGGAGGGGGAAGGTATCTGCGCAGCCCCGGTGGACAGGGCTCCAGACTTGGTCGGGAGGGGGTCTGTGCAGGGCCTGGCGTGATGGGCAGACCCGATCTCGGTCGGGGGGGTCTGTGCAGGGCCTGGCGTGATGGGCAGACCCGATCTCGGTCGGGGGGGTCTGTGCAGGGCCTGGCGTGATGGGCAGACCCGATCTCGGTCAGGGGGGTCTGTGCAGGGCCAGGCGTGATGGGCAGACCCGATCTCGGTCGGGGGGGGGGGGTCTGTGCAGGGCCAGGCGTGATGGGCAGACCCGATCTCGGTCGGGGGGGGGGTCTGTGCAGGGCCAGGCGTGATGGGCAGACCCGATCTCGGTCGGGGGGGTCTGTGCAGGGCCAGGCGTGATGGGCAGACCCGATCTCGGTCGGGGGGGGGGGTCTGTGCAGGGCCAGGCGTGATGGGCAGACCCGATCTTGGTCGGGGGGGTCTGTGCAGGGCCAGGCATGATGGGCAGACCCGATCTCGGTCGGGGGGGGTCTGTACAGGGCCTGGCGCGATAGGCAGACCCGATCTCGGTTGGGGGCGGGGGGGCTCTGTGCAGGGCCTGGCGCGATGGGCAGACCCGATCTCGGTCGGGGGGGTATCTGTGCAGGGCCTGGCGTGATGGGCAGACCCGATCTCGGTCGGGGGGGTCTGTGCAGGGCCAGGCGTGATGGGCAGATCCGATCTTGGTCGGGGGGGGGGGTCTGTGCAGGGCCAGGCGTGATGGGCAGACCCGATCTTGGTCGGGGGGGTCTGTGCAGGGCCAGGCATGATGGGCAGACCCGATCTCGGTCGGGGGGGGTCTGTACAGGGCCTGGCGCGATAGGCAGACCCGATCTCGGTTGGGGGCGGGGGGGCTCTGTGCAGGGCCTGGCGCGATGGGCAGACCCGATCTCGGTCGGGGGGGTATCTGTGCAGGGCCTGGCGCGATGGGCAGACCCGATCTCGGTCGGGGGGGTATCTGTGCAGGGCCAGGCGTGATGGGCAGACCCGATCTCAGTCGGGGGGGGGTCTGTACAGGGCCTGGCGCGATGGGCAGACCCGATCTCGGTCGGGGGAGTATCTGTGCAGGGTCAGGTGCAATGGGCAGACCCGATCTTGGTCGGGGGGGTCTGTGCAGGGCCTGGCGTGATGGGCAGACCGAATCTCGGTCGGGGGGGTCTGTGCAGGGCCAGGCGTGATGGGCAGACCCGATCTCGGTCGGGGGGGTCTGTGCAGGGCCAGGCGTGATGGGCAGACCCGATCTCGGTCGGGGGGGTCTGTGCAGGGCCAGGCGTGATGGGCAGACCCGATCTCAGTCGGGGGGGGTCTGTACAGGGCCTGGCGCGATGGGCAGACCCGATCTCGGTCGGGAGGGTCTGTGCAGGGTCAGGCGCAATGGGCAGACCCGATCTCGGTCGGGGGGGGTCTGTACAGGGCCAGGCGCGATGGGCAGACCCGATCTCGGTTGGGGGGGTCTGTGCAGGGCCAGGCGTGATGGGCAGACCTGATCTCGGTCGGGGGGGGTCTGTGCAGGGCCAGGCGCAATGGGCAGACCCGATCTCGGTTGGGGGGGTCTGTGCAGGGCCAGGCGTGATGGGCAGACCTGATCTCGGTCGGGGGGGGTCTGTACAGGGCCTGGCGCAATGGGCAGACCCGATCTCGGTCGGGGGGGTCTGTGCAGGGCCAGGCGTGATGGGCAGACCTGATCTCGGTCGGGGGGGGTCTGTACAGGGCCTGGCGCAATGGGCAGACCCGATCTCGGTCGGGGGGGTCTGTGCAGGGCCTGGCGTGATGGGCAGACCCGATCTCGGTCGGGGGGGTATCTGTGCAGGGTCAGGCGCAATGGGCAGACCCGATCTCGGTCGGGGGGGGTCTGTACAGGGCCTGGCGTGATGGGCAGACCTGATCTCGGTCGGGGGGGGTCTGTGCAGGGCCAGGCGCAATGGGCAGACCCGATCTCGGTCGGGGGGGGTCTGTACAGGGCCTGGCGCGATGGGCAGACCCGATCTCGGTCGGGGGGGTCTGTGCAGGGCCAGGCGCAATGGGCAGACCCGATCTTGGTCGGGGGGGTCTGTGCAGGGCCAGGCGTGATGGGCAGACCCGATCTCAGTCGGGGGGGGTCTGTACAGGGCCTGGCGCGATGGGCAGACCCGATCTCGGTCGGGGGGGTATCTGTGCAGGGTCAGGCGCGATGGGCAGACCTGATCTCGGTCGGGGGGGGGTCTGTGCAGGGCCTGGGGTGATGGGCAGACCCGATCTCGGTCGGGGGGGTCTGTGCAGGGCCTGGCGTGATGGGCAGACCCAATCTCAGTCGGGGGGGGGTCTGTGCAGGGCCTGGCGCGATGGGCAGACCCGATCTCTGTCGGGGGGGGTCTGTGCAGGGCCAGGCGCAATGGGCAGACCCGATCTCGGTCGGGGGGGTCTGTGCAGGGCCAGGCGTGATGGGCAGACCCGATCTCAGTCGGGGGGGTCTGTGCAGGGCCAGGCGTGATGGGCAGACCTGATCTCGGTCGGGGGGGGGTCTGTGCAGGGCCTGGCGCAATGGGCAGACCCGATCTCTGTCGGGGGGGGTCTGTGCAGGGCCAGGCGCAATGGGCAGACCCGATCTCGGTCGGGGGGGTCTGTGCAGGGCCAGGCGTGATGGGCAGACCCGATCTCGGTCGGGGCCTCCAAGCGCTCATTTAATACCAGTACAAATCACTATCCCAGAACTAACGACATTCGCTTCCCCCAGGCTCCATCATGGTCGGCTGTGGGCAGGTAGCTTTGGATGCCGCCAATAAAGCCGCAGGCGAGGCCCAGGATGCCGTTCATCGACACACGAACGAAGCGGCCAGGTTCTCAGCAGACGTCCGCAGCCACGAGGAGGAGGAGCGGCGGGTGGAGGCCGAGATCGCGGCCAACGAGCCGCGCCTGGCTCAGATCGACGCGGAGCGGCAGGCGTTGGCCGTGCTCCAGGGCAAGATCGTCGCCCTGCAGAATGGGCTGCGGAAATGTGTTACCTTCATGAACGGGCTAGCGGGGAAGGTCTGCGTGGCTAAGAGGCTCACCGAGGACCTGCTGATCTATGAGGAGCTAGCCAACGTCCTCGGAGAGGTCGTTCAGCACATCCTACCCACCATGAGCCCAGGAGGCGAGGCTGGCATGAGATTCCTGGCCGCGGGGGAACTCCAGGGCCTCCTTGAGAAGTTAAAGTCGGGCGGCCGCAGCCTCAGAGCCCGGGCAGACGCCGAGCCAGCAGCAATAGACTATTAGGGCCACGATTTCCAAAGCCGAAGTCCCAGGCCCACGGCCGGGCTACAGCGAGCGCGTGAGCTTCCCTCTATGTTTGAGAATTGTAGCAAGTTAACAATGCTTGTTAGGTAGGGTCGCCACCTCCAAGGGGCAAAAAAAGCAGACAAACCCAGCCATTGCCCCTCACCCCCACCAGCCTTACCCTCTTCTTCCTCCAGGCCTTGGACCCCCATCCTCCCACCCCTGTAACCACTCCTTACCCTCCCTGCTGGCAAGCCACACATCCCTCCGTCCCTTCTCCACCACGTGACCTGGGGCGGTCCTCACAAGATCCCTGGGGTGACTTGGACGAAGGGCTGAGCCACGGAAAACCCAGAGAGGGAGTCAGGAGAAGACGGTGGCTGGGACGGGCCCTTGTGGCCAAGGAAATGTCTATGGGGCGGGGAGGAAGGTATGTGAGGTAAAGGCCTTTTGAAACCAAAATGTGAACCAATCCAGTCTGAAAGGTCAAAAGGAACATTTCAACCTTTTTGACCTGAAACTCAAAAAAGAGTCATACAAAAAGTGGACCTCTGGGGGGCCTGCTCATTCTGGGGTGTGGCATGAGCAGGCCCCCCAGAGGTCCACTTTTTGTATGACACACATTAATAATCAAATTACATCTGTCATTTGGATTAGAAATGGATCCGATTAGCTCGAGAACACCAGAACCTGGGCAAAGTTCCAGTCCCAATCAAACTAAGAGGCAACTCGGATCTATTTCTAATTCACATCAGATCCTGTTTTGGAATGTTTAAAAATAACTTCTAAGGATGATTGTCATAAATATCAAGGGAAGGGTAACCACCTTTAAATCCCTCCTGGCCAGAGGCAAAACCCTTTTACCTGTAAAGGGTTAAGAAGCTAAGGTAACCTCACTGGCACCTGACCAAAATGACCAATGAGGAGACAGGTTTCAGAGTAACAGCCGTGTTAGTCTGTATTCGCAAAAAGAAAAGGAGGACTTGTGGCACCTTAGAGACTAACCAATTTATTTGAGCATGAGCTTTCGTGAGCTACAGCTATCACCAGCAGGAGAGTGAATTTGTGTGGGGGGGTGGAGGGTGAGAAAACCTGGATTTGTGCTGGAAATGGCCTAACCTGATGATTACTTTAGATAAGCTATTACCAGCAGGACAGTGGGGTGGGAGGAGGTATTGTTTCATATTCTCTGTGTATATATAAAGTCTGCTGCAGTTTCCACAGTATGCATCTGATGAAGTGAGCTGTAGCTCACGAAAGCTCATGCTCAAATAAATTGGTTAGTCTCTAAGGTGCCACAAGTACTCCATTTCTTAATGAGGAGACAAGATACTTTCAAATCCGGAGGGGGGAAACAAAGGCTCTGTCTGTCTGTGTGATGCTTTTGCCAGGAACAGATCAGGAATGCAGCCTTACAACTGTTAAATTAGTAAGTAATCTAGCTAGAAATGCTAGAAAATGGAAAAGATTTCCTTTTGTTTAATGGCTGGTAAATAAGCTGTGTTGGAGGGAACGTAGATTCCTGTTTTTGTGTCTTTTTGTAACTTAAGGTTTTGCCTAGAGGGATTCTCTATGTTTTGAATCTGGTTTCCCTGTAAGATATTTTCCATCCTGATTTTACAGAGGCGATTCTTTTACCTTTTCTTTAATTAAAATTCTCCTTTTAAGAACCTGATTGATTTTTCATTTGTTCTTAAGATCCAAGGGCTTGGGTCTGTGTTCACCTGTACCAACTGGTGAGGATTTTTACCAAGCCTTCCCCAGGAAAGGGGGTGTAGGGCTTGGGGGGATATTTGGGGGGGAAGACGTCTCCAAGTGGGCTCTTTCCCTGTTCTTTGTTTAAAATGCTTGGTGGTGTCAGCCTAGGGTTCAAGGACAAGGCAAAGTTTGTACCTTGGGGAAGTTTTAACCTAAGCTGGTAAGAATAAGCTTAGGGGGTCTTTCATGCAGGTCCCCACATCTGTACCCTAGAGTTCAGAGTGGGGAGGGAACCTTGACAATGATGTTTGAAGGAAAGTATCATGGCATATTTTTGGCATCATTCTGCCGATACTGTTGGCCTCTATAAAGTTTTTGTGGGCACGGAATGAGGGATTTTACGATCAACTCTTTTGTTTAGAAAATGCTTGGATCTCTTCGGTGACTTGACCGACTTAATTTTTTTTATGACTGCATAGGAAAATATTTGTTTAAAGTCTAATCTGTACAAACGTAGGAGTTCAATATATTCGTTATTTTATACAGTGCCAGGTTTCCAGTGGCTCCAGGGAGCCAGGCCCATGCTCAGAAGGGGCCCCGGCCTGCTCCCCTTGCACTGCGCCCCGAGAGCCCTCTGGCTCCCCCCGCCCACCACTTGCTCCTCTTGGCCTGCCCGCCAGCTGGCCGAGGGCTCCTCTCCACCTCCTGGCCCCAGCCCCGGCTCCTCTCAGCCCCCTGGCCGGACCCCAGCGCGCCTTCGGCTCTGGGCAGTCTCTGCTTCCCACCACCTGTGGGGCCCCACCTGTCTCCCCGGAGCTGAGCCACCTGGGACTGGTGCAGAAGCCTGGCCAGTCTCAGCCAGGTGTGGGTGTGGGGCAATGTGGGGGGCTTGGCTGGGCCCCTCCAGGCAAGTGCATCTTGAGGGACCCCGGCCGGGGCAGGTCCTGGCCTGGCTGATCGCATCACTCCCCGGGGGGGGCAGAGCGATTCCAGCAGGGCCAGTGAGTGCGGCCGGGAGGCAAGGCTCAGGGGGTGGGTCTGGGGGGGCGCTGGGCTGTGAAGGGGCGGGGAGGATCTGTGTGTGCTCGGGCACTAGGGAGTGGGGGTTCAGTGACGGGGGGTGCTGGGCAGTTGTGGTGGGGCTGCGGGCAGGGGTGGTGTTGTGCAGGGTGCTGTGCATTTGTGGGAGGGTCTCGGGGGGGGGTAATGGGCATAGTGGGTCTGGGGCGGCTCTGGCCATAGGGAGTCGGGGGGGTGTTGGGCAGGGGGGCTGTGTGGTGTGGCATAGGCCCATCCCCGAGGGGAAGGGTCACGCTGGCATTACAGGGCCAGGTGGGCCACTGGGCGTCGGCCCTCGCATTGGGCAGAGCGGGGCCGCCCCTGCCATGCCCCATTGCCCCTGGCCGGCCCCTCGCTCTGGGCACTGCCCTCCGCACCCCATTGCCCCTGGCCGGCCCCTCGCTCTGGGCACCGCCCTCCGCGCCCCATTGCCCCTGGCCGGCCCCTCGCTCCAGGGACCACCCTCCCCACGTCACACCCCATTGCCCCTGGCCGGCCCCTCACTCCGGGGACCGCCCTCCCGCCCCGCGCCCCATTGCCCCTGGCTGGCCCCTCGCTCCGGGGACCGACCTCCCCGGGCCGCGCCCCATTGCCTCCAAGGGGGCCCACAGAAGGATAATCCGGCCCTGATTTTATCTACGTCTCTCCTTAATTTTCTCCTTTCCAGACCTGAAGGATCCCAGGCCCCAGCGAACACAGTCACAGCAGACCAGCGAGGAGGCAGAGGGCAGGCGGCTGCAGGAAGGGCGGAGGCCAGCTCCAGCCGGGGATAGACACATTGCTGGGCAAGTGAACGTTACAGTACGTTCCTCTCTCTCCCAGGTGCCATGGCCTCCACAAGCCGGGTCAAAGAGCTCCAAGAGGCTGTTCTCTGTTCCATTTGCCTGGCTTATTTTAACGATCCGGTGATTCTCAAGTGTGGACACAATTTCTGCCGAGCCTGCATCACTCAGTACTGCAAGGGGTCCAAAACCTCCCCCCACTATCCCTGCCCCCAGTGCAGGGACCCCTTCCAGGAAGGGGAACTCCAGCCTAACCGGCAGCTGAGGGCCATAGTTGAAATAGCCCAAACCATCCCGGACCTCTGAGGGAAGGAAGCGTGTGAAAAACACGAGGAGCGTTTGAAACTCTTCTGTGAAGTGGATCAAACCCTCATCTGTGTGGTGTGCAGAGAGTCCAGTCGTCACAAAGACCACCCCGTGCTTCCTCTCGAGGAGGCTGCTCTGGATTCCCAGGTAATTTTTGCCTTGGGAAGGCATCCCAGCCCAGGCAGCCTCGAGCAATCAGAACAGAGCCATCTGAGAAATGTAAAACCAGCAAGGTAATAAAACTAGCTTCCTACAATGACAAGGTAGAAAAGCAGAAGGGATTTTATACAGGAAGAACGTTGCGGAGACATGTTTTTCAGGCCTCCTCTGCATACAGGTTTTGTACTGGTCTGTGCTGGTGACGGGTGGGATTTTTTTTTTTTTTAAACAAAATAGTTATATCAGCAAAAGCCCCCGGGTGTGAATACAAGTTGGTACTGGTGTAAAGGTGCCTGATGCCAGGAATGCTTGTTTCCATTTCCATGCAGGAATAGGCTATACACTTTTATACAGGTGTAACGACACCCATGCTCGCAGGGCGGTATGGCTTTAATAGCACCAGGATATGTAAAGCAGGGTATGATTTGCGTGCCCGAGAGCAAGGGCATCCCCTGTGCAGGGAGAAATCCACGTGGGGGCAGGAAACTCTACAAGTTCCAGCTCACACAGGCTCCTTTTAATCATTGCAAGGTGGGGGGAGCGGGGTTTGCTTCTCCTACAGAATGGACAACGGTTGCGGGCCTGGCCCATTCCAGCAGATTTCTTGAAATCTGCGGAGGCCGGGGTAGGGTGACCATATTTTCAAAATGAAGATCCGGGGTCCTGTTATCCGGGGGGAAGGAGGTGGAGGATCAGGGAGGAGTATTTGGCTGAATTTGAACAGCCAGAGAGCTGGGCTATTAGAGGGGCCCAGCACGGGGCTGCAAGGATGAGGGATGCCTTGAGGCGGACCCTCCTTTCACTCTCCCGCCACTCCGGCGCTTTTCGATGTGTATTAAGGGACAGCTGCATGACTTCATGCAGCAGGTCCTCTTTGCTTTCTCGTGTACGTTTCCTGATTCTTTGGAGTCTTTCGGCCCTTGATAACAAGGACGGCTGGGATCTCAAGGCTGCATCTGTAAAGCCAAAATGCAACACTTAACAGCGGCAGCATTGTTCACACCAGACAGAGCAATGATTCCCCCGCACTTAAAGACAAGCACAGTGTACACAACAGCAGAAACCGCTCAGCCCAAAGCTTGTGCACATAACCCCCGGGAGCCCCAAAATGGTGAGTAAGCACAGGGGCAAGGGGGACAGATTGATTCACGGCCGCACTGTCCTCTGGGTTTCTGTGCCTCGGGGAGAGCCAACAGCGGCAGGGGGGCCCTATACTGAACACTGTCCCCACATTTTCCGCAGGATGTGTTTGTCCTGGAAGAGATCTCGCTGGTGAGGGTGACCTGGGAAGCAAGGGAGGGTCTTCTGCGGCAAGGTGGCTTCCACCCCGGCCCGTCTGCAGCTTGCCTGTGTGCAGCAATGGTCCCCCCGCCCCTCCCGGCACAGTGGTGGGGACATGTTAGCCTGACTGGGACAAGGACCACAGAGGCTCTCCCAAGGAACCTGCGCAAGCCCATTGCCCAGCTTCTGCATGAGACCTTTGAAGAGATCGCTGAGGCCGATTGCCGCGATGTGAGAGAGCTCATCAACGCCCTATTCCGCATCTAGGCACGCGGCCCTAACCCTCCTCGCCCCAAGAGCCCGCCCCCAACAACTTCCTTCCCAAAATAAAAGCCGCTTGCCGGGAACCTCCTCTGGAGTTTGTCCTTCCCCGAGCACCGGCCGCTGCGACTGGCTACCTTCCTCCTGGCTTGAGAACAGCTCCTGGCTGCATGCTGGGGGTGCTGGGCTGTCCCCCTCCTCCTCAGCACCCTCGCTCCCGCTTTCCTCCTCCTCCTGCCTGGTTGAACTGGGCTCTGAAGTGTCCAGGGTGCTGCTCGGAGTGGAGGTGGGGTCGCCCCCCAGGATGGCGTCCAGCCCTTTGTAGAAACGGCAGGTCGTGGGGCAGCACCGGAGCGGCTGTTTGCCCCGCGGGCTTTGCGGTGGGCATCCTGCAGCTCCTTCACTTGAACCCCGCACTGCAGCGCGTGCCGGTCATGGCCCCTTTCCAGCATGGCCCTTGATATCTGCCCGAAGGTATCGTAATTCCTCCGGCTGGAGCGCAGCTGGGACTGGACAGCTTCCTCCCCCCAAACACTGATGAGGTCCAGCACCTCGCCAGTGCTCCATGCGGGGGCTCGCCTGGCGCGTGGAGGCCTGGTCACCGGGAAAGTTGCGCTGAGAGCACCCCACGCCTGGCTGAGCAAACAGGAGGGGGATTTTCAAAATTCCCAGAGAGTTTAAAGGGCGGGTCTGACGGGTGGTCACCTGAGGGCAGGGCAGTAGAGTTCAAAGCGATGACCAGCGTGGCTGGAGCAGGCGTTGTGGGACACTTCTGGAGGCCGATCACAGCGCACTAACAGACCAGGGCGTCCACACTGGCACCACGGTGCTCCAGCCAGGGCGCATCAAGCGTTAGGCTTCTCGTCGAGGTGGAGCACCAGGAGCGCTCCAGCCACGGAGCCACGGAGTCTGCCAGTGTGGATGCGTCATGAGTTAGGGCGCCCGGGGCTGCTTTAATGCGCTCTGGCTTCCAAGTGTAGCCAAGCCCTTAGAGAGTCATTTGCAGGAGAGAGAGAGGGGGGAGAGAGAGAGACCTCAAGCATGAGAATGACGGTATAGTCATGTGGTTAGAGCACTCACCCGTTTTATTATGCATTTCATATTCTTGAAAATATAAATAAAATGGGGGAAAGCCCTCCAAAAGCAACCAAAGCTAATCCAGTTTTTCTTTTGTTAGGAACAAATTCAGAGCCGTTTGGAGAGTTGGAAAAAAGAGAGAGAAGAGATTCTATCATATAAATCTAGTGCAGAAAATACAAGCCAGGAACTACTGGTAGGTGCTGTTCTTACTCAGAGACAAATGTGCACAGGGACATTATTGATACTCTGCTTAGTCTAACGGAAGAAGAATAGTGAGAAACATCTTCCCTTCCGTGAAAGTTTATTACTTCTTTATTCTCATTGTAAAGAAGAACTGTTCTGATTTAATTGAGTATAAACAGGAAAATGGAGCATTAAGGAAAGAGTTTTAATAATCCAAATATTTCCATTGATAATGTGAGTGTAATTTGTTTAGCTAATGGTAGTTTTTCTTTTAGTCTTTCAACTAGAGCTGGTCGAAATTCAAACACAAAAATGTCCTGTAGGAAAATGGGATTTAGTAGAAAACAATTTTCTTTCTGTGGGAAAATGTCTTTTGCAAATAAATAATAAAAGTTTTTTGACAAGAAATTTCAGAATGAACAAAAATCATAGAATCATAGAATCATAGAATATCAGGGTTGGAAGGGACCCCTGAAGGTCATCTAGTCCAACCCCCTGCTCGAAGCAGGACCAATTCCCAGTTAAATCATCCCAGCCAGGGCTTTGTCAAGCCTGACCTTAAAAACTTCCAAGGAAGGAGATTCCACCACCTCCCTAGGAGGTGGTGGAATTATTTTCATTTCAAACTGAAGTTTTAATTTTGGTTTTAAAAAGCTGAAATTTTTTCAAAATTTCAAATTTTTTTTATCCCTTTGTTTCCCCTTTTGCTCCTTTTTGCCACTGAGTACAATAACATGAATAATTTCCGGGTTTTTTCTCTTGGATTTTCCTTTTTCTTTTTGCCAATTTTTCCAAAATGGGAGAACTTTTGAAGAGTTCCAGAGAGAATGGAATAAAAGGAACAAATGGGGTGGTGGTGGAAAGGGACATTATTTTATTACATTTTAGAAAAAAGGGGAAACAGAAATGTGAATTTTTTTCCAGTTATTTCATGATATTTTTCAAAGAAATTAAAAGTTGTCCCATTTTGAACACTGAAAAATGGAAACAACTTTGAAATTTCAAAATTTTTTGCAAATTCCTCCCCCATTTTTTGGCTTTACTTTCAACAGCCATAACTGTTAGCATATAAGCCTGTTTGTTAACCTGAGATAGAATTTTGGGTTTGACTTTTGATACTCTTACATCCTTACTAATGTGTGTGAAGAACAAAGGACAAAGACACAGTGTGTGGCTTCTGCCTGGCCAGATGGGTTTGTTAGTATAATGGGAACAGATAAGAACAGGTAAAGCAGATCGAGGGACGTGATCGTTCCCCTCTATTCGGCATTGGTGAGGCCTCATCTGGAGTACGATGTCCAGTTTTGGGCCCCACCCTACAAGAAGGATGTGGAAAAATTGGAAAGAATCCAGGGGAGGGCAACAAAAATGATTAGGGGTCTGGAACACATGATTTATGAGGAGAGGCTGAAGGAACTGGGATTGTTTAGTCTGCAGAAGAGAAGAATGAGGGGGGATTTGATAGCTGCTTTCAACTGCCTGAAGGGGGGTTCCAAAGAGGATGGATCTAGACTGTTCTCAGGGGTAGCAGATGACAGAACAAGGAGTAATGGTCTCAAGTTGCAGTGGGGGAGGTTTAGGTTGGATATTAGGAAAAACTTTTTCACAGGGAGGGTGGTGAAGCACTGGAATGTGTTACCTAGGGAGGTGGTGGAATCCCCTTCCTTTGAGGTTTTTAAGACCTGGCTTGACAAAGCCCTGGCTGGGATGAGTTAGTTGGGGTTGGTCCTGCTTTGAGCAGGGGGTTGGACTAGAACCGAGGTCCCTTCCAACCCTGATATTCATTGATTCTATGATTCTAAAGTGTTACAGGGTGACTTTTAAAAACTAACTTTATATCTGTGGATAATCTAAGCACTATGTCAAGATGTACAGACACTCCTTCCCCAACCTGTATATTATATAATTTTTTTAACATTAGCTTTAATAAAAGTTTTAAATATGAGCACACACTGGAAGGCTGCCTGGCTCTTCTCTCAAGCCAAGGTCAAGCAACCAGTTAGGAGGGGCAAAGGAGAATGGGGGGAGGCATAAGAAACACTAAAAGCCAAAGAAAAGCCCGGTCTTGGCCAGGACACAATCTTACTCCTTACCCCTCCCATGGGATACAAAAGAGGTGGGATGAAGATCCCAGACTCGCAACCCTCCAGAATGGAACATCACCATAAGTTGTAAGGAGTGTGACTAGGGGCGCGTACTACCGGCTAAGAAGGATGGATGGGCGCGTACTACCGGCTAAGAAGGATGGATGGGGAATGGGGACATGGGGTAAAGGCTCTGCGGTGTCAGAGCTGGGAAGAAGGACGTGGGGTAGATGCTCTGTGGTGTCAGAGCTGGGAAGGGGGGATATGGGGTAAGGCTCTGCGGCTTTGGAGCTGGGAAGGGGGATGCGGGGTTGTCATGAACATACAGCTAAGGGTAGCATAAAATCCCTCCTTTACCTGTAAAGGGTTAAGAAGCTAAAATAACCTGGTTGGCACCTGATCAAAAGGACAAATGAGGGGAGAAGATACTTTCAAATTTGTGGGGGAAGGTTTTTGTTTTAAGAACAGGAGGACTTGTGGCACCTTAGAGACTAACAAATTTATTAGAGCATAAGCTTTCGTGAGCTACAGCTCACTTCATCGGATGCATGCAGTTTTTGTTTTGTGTTCCTTTGTGTTCTCTCTGAGACAAAGAAAGAGACCAAGCAAGTAATCCAACTCCTACTGAAATGATACATCTAATTATTACAGAAATAGTAAGTAATAGCAAGGAAATGCATTAGATTATCTTTTGTTTTAGCTGGTGAATTTTCCCTATGCTAAGAGGGAGGTTTATTCCTGTTTTTTTGTAACTTTAAAGTTTTGCCTAGAGGGGAATCCTCTGTGTTTTAAATCTTATTACCCTCTAAAATTACCTTCCATCCTGATTTTACAGAGGTGCTTCTTTTATTTTTTTCTATATAATAAAGTTCTCTTTTTAAGAATCTGATTGGGTTTTTAGTGTCCTAAAAACCCAAGGGTCTGGTCTGTGCTCACCTTGGTTACCTATTTGGTTGGTATATTATTCTCAAGCCTCCCCAGGAAAGGAGGTGAAGGGGCTTGGGGGGGATATTTTGGGGAAACAGGAACTCCAAGTGGTCCTTTTCCTGAATCTTTGTCTAACTCACTTGGTGGTGGCTGCAATACCATCCCAGGGCAAGGAATTTGTGCCTCGGGAAAGTTTTTAACCTAAGCTGGTGGAATATAAGCTTAGGGGGTCTTTCATGCTGCCCCAGAGAAGGATGGTCACTTAACTCCTAACCAAATCCTACTGAAGTCATTGGAAAGAGTCCTGTTGATTTTGGTGAGCGTTGGAACAGGCACCAGTGACATCGCTGCTTCCAGCATTTCTGAGTTTGGGTTCTACTGCTTGCTCCCCAGAATTAGTCCTTGCCTCTCCAGTTCTGGATCCTGCACCTGCTATGCTTTCTATTATCTGCAGGATCTGGTTTTCCAGATGCCACGGATCACAGAATATCCTCACAATGCAAGATACGTTCATGTTCTAAACACCCGCTGGGACTCTTGAAAATCTATTGAAAAACCACCTGTCTACTGAGCATAGAGCATGTTCTCCATAAAATGTCAGGAGTTAAATGCTACGGATTGCAATGACATGCTCCCATGTGCACACATAAGGCTTTATAAAATGTCCCATGACTCACTCCGTGTTCCTGGCCTTGACCTGTGCTTTCCCTGGTTGTATCTCGTCATTTCAGAAACAGCTACAAACTGAGAAGCAGAAGATTGTGTCTGAATTTCAGCAACTGCGCCAGTTTCTGGAGGAACAAGAGCAACTCCTCCTGGCCCAGCTGGAAGAGCTGAATAAGGAAATTGAAAAGAGGAGGGCTGAGTATGTTGCCAAACTATCTGAGGAACTATCTTCTTTCAGTTCCCTGATCAGTGAGATGGAGCAGAAGTGCCAGCTGCCAGCGAGTGAATTCCTGCAGGTGAGACAGTGTTAGAAACACCCCAGAACCTTTCACAGGGCAAGAAAGTCTCCTAACTCTTCACTTTTGGAGTGTAGGAGTGAATGGTCAGAACATACAGTATTAGTAAACTATACATTATTTTTCCTTAAGGGCTTGATAAAATGCTCATTAAAGTCAATGGAAATATACTTCTTGAATACATTGGGCATAGGATCAAGTCCTAAATGAAAAAAATTCTTCGTTTGAATTCTAGTTGGAGAAGACTCCTCCAAAAATGGCAAACTCCAAACTCTGTTCTCCCTGTCTCCTAATGCAAGAACAAAGGGACATTCAATAAAATTAGAAGGTGACAAATTCAAAACGGATCCAATGAACATGTTTTCACACATCACGTAATTAGACTGTGGAACTCATTGCCACCAGATGTCGTTGAGACCCACGAAAGCTTATGCCCAAATAACTCTGTTAGCCTTTAAGGTGCCACCGGACTCCTTGTTGTTTTTTGTGGATACAGACTAACACAGCTACCCCCTGATATTCAGGCCTGTCTGTAAAGGCCTATACTTTAAGAATTCAGGTGTATTCTTATCATTTAGCTAGTTCTAGAGGTATAAAAGAGAGAATCAAAATCACTGTCTGCCAGTGTAAGGGCCTTCTCTCACAGCGACAGTCTGAGGCCCTGTTCTTAGGCTAAGGCCTTTGGCTAAGCAGCAGGGGCTGCCATATGCTGGGAAAAAGAAAAGGAGGACTTGTGGCACCTTAGGGACTAACCAATTTATTTGAGCATAAGCTTTCGTGAGCTACAGCTCACTTCATCGGATGCATTCAGCTGGGAAGCGACTGGTCACATCCTCACATCCCAAACCAGTCACATTGAAATCAGGCAATCTGGGGCTGTTGGAAAGGTGATCCGATCTACCACCTCCAGAGAAAGGGAAGCATCTAGAAGATGTAAAAGGAAATGTAGTTTGATAGTTTTCTGTCTGGTAAGAACTCACCAATAGACACAGCTGGGAAACCCTTATGTCCTTATAGGTGTAGTTGTGAAATCCTCACTTCTGTATTGTTTTGTCATTATAGTTCCCACTTTGCTATTGTTTATTGGCAGGGTCTCTGTCTGGATCTGTGACTGTTCCTGTCTGCTGGATAATTAATTTTGCTGGGTGTAAACTAATGAAGGTGGTGGGATATAACTGGTTAGCTAACCATGTTACAATTGGTTAGGTAAATTTCAGTAAAATGATTGGTTAAGGTATAGCTGAGAATATTACTATATAAATAAGGGGCAAACAGGAAGTAAGTTGGGATTCAAAAATAAGGAAAAAGGAACTTGGATTTAAGCTTGCTGGAAGTTCACCCCAGTAAACATCGAATTGTTGGCATCTTTGGACTTAGGGTATTGTTGCTCTCTGTTCAGGCGAGAAGGACCAAGGAAGTGAGAGGGTGAAGGAATAAGCCCCCTAACATCAAGCATTTAGCAAAACTCAAGAATTGATAGGATATTTATATGGATAACACAATATCCAGAGTGATATTAAACCTTATGCTTCATTGCTTCAGCCAGTCACTACCTCTTAGAGAGCAGGATGAGAATGTGGGGGGCAAATTATCTTACACCTGCCTCTGAAGCATCTGGCACTGTCCACCTTTGGAGACAGAATACTGACCAGATGGACCTCAGGTCTGAGCCAGTCTGGCATTTTCTGTTCCCAATGCTAACTCCAAAAGATGAAAGATGGAACCAGTCCTTCATTACAGAAATAGCTAAGATTGAAGCTGAGTTTCCATTTTAAACCTGATTTTGACACTCTTCCTACATACCCCAAAAAAGGAAAAATAGTGGCCTCAAAATTGATACATGAGGTCTGAGGCTGTTGTGATTTTTTTCTGCCAGAACTGAAGTTAGTTAGGGAAGCTGTTCATTACTTATGGTATCCTGACTGTATAAGTAGTCCTTAGAATTTCAAAAGCTTTCTAATTATTTTAATTTTCAAAAAGTGCCTCTAAGCAGCAAACAAGAAAGAAGGTGAGACATAAACTGTAGCATCCTGGACTTCTCTAGCTGATACCTAGGGTCAAATTCTCTGTCGCAACCAGTATCTGCTGTGGGCAGCGTTCTTCACTCCTCAGGTCTCCTGCATTGACCTGGCGTGTAGGATAGCGAATGGCCCTGTGTTACTCTGTACCCCACACCCATTGTTCTCACCCAGCCCCAGCTTCCTGTGGATGTTAAGAAGTGCACAGGACAGGCCTTCGTAATGTTTGTGGGCGAGTGGGGAGAGAGTTTACAGCATGGGGGCAGCACAGCATGGGGGACATTCCTCCCTCTGGACCCACCGGAGTCTGCAGGAGGGGATCTTCCCCACGCCTCTGAGTGTTCGGAAGATCCTTGTTCAGCACATCAGAAGGCTGAGCCCTCTGGTTCCATGTGCCGGGTGGTTATTCACATGTCGTTACACGAAGAGCTTGTGTGCCTCCTTATACAAACTTCCTGGGCCCAGATCCTGCAGTCAGAGGACTTCTCCAAAAGAGCAAAGGCAACACGTGTGATGTTTTTGTTTATGTTAATAAATAACAAATCATTTCACTTTGAACCTCAAAACTGTGAAGACAAAGTGAGTCCCCTCCAGAGCAGGAGGGATCCTTAGTATGAGATACGGGACTGAATTTCCTTTTATCTTTCCCCTCTAGGACATCAAAGGCACCTTGAGCAGGTAGGTGGCTCCTTCTCACTCTCCCTTTCACTTCCCAATGCAGGGAAGGGTTCTGGACATGAGACCTGGCTCCCCATGGTCCAGCAGTGCAGACCGTGGGGCTGGTTCCCAATCTCCCTCTGTTAAATCTAATCTTGGGGCTGTTGTCATTTTGACTAGACTCCAGAATAGAGCAGCTTGAGAAAAGAGTGATTTACGTACAGACAGGGTTGTTATTTATAGTGTCGCTGGTGGAGTGGAGACCTCAGGAGATTGGGGATGGAGAATGCGTTTTTCATTTCTAGGTCACAGACTCCAAACTCCACCTAGGTTGGTAGGGATGGAAAGTCAAGGCCCTCTGATGACTATTCAATGAGCTGTTTATTAATTGTTTCTTATTATGCCGTGAGCTCTATCAGTGGGCTTGGCGTGGCAAGAGAGACGATGGAAGAGACATTCCCTGCTCTAAGGAGTTTATAACGTGCTGTGATCAGAAGCTCTATGGCAGGGCCGAGAGGCTTCCTCTTTGGGACTCAGCCCTCCAGCCTGATCACTAAATGGTCTGCTCTCTCCCTGGGCTGCTTCCTACTCGCCTCCCAGAGGCTTTCTTCTCCACCCTTCTCTCGTACAGGGGTTAGACGAGATGACCCTGGCAGTCCCTTCTAGCCCTGTGATTCGAAGTACTCCCTTCCCTCAGGGCCAGGCTCCCAGCATCCTACTCTTCCCCTGGGTTCCCTCCTTCCCTTTCCAACGCACACAGGGTGGCTGCAGACTTCCTCGCGGCACCCAATTTCTGTTGCCAGCTTCCTGGCTTTATACTAGCCCAGCCCCCCTCCTCCCCCCAGCACCACCCCTCCTCCGCTCAGCTGAGCTTCATTGTCCAATTAGGGGTTGCATCTCTGCCCTAAACCCCTCGTGTGTGGCCTGTCTCGCTCATCTCCTCTTTCTCAGCTTCCCTCACTCTTTGGGGGGCTAATGTGGGGTGAACACCCCACCACAGATGTATTAACAGGAGTGTCACGTGTAAGACACAAGAGGACGTTGTTCCACCCTTCTTGCCACGGTGAGGCCTCAGCTGGAATACCGTGTCCAGTTGTGGGCATCACACTTTCAGAAAGATGTGGAAAAATTGGAGAGTTCAGAGGGGAGCAACAGAAATGATCAGAGGTTTAGAGTGGATGAGCTGTGAGGAAAGGTTGCAATAAATGGGTGTGTTTAGTCTCGAGAAGAGAAGACTCAGGGAGGGCCTGATAACAGTCTTCAGATATGTCTGAGGCTGTTCTACACAGAGCAGTGATCGCTCGTGCTTCAAGTCCAGTGCGGGTAGAACAAGAAGTAATCGCTTTCATTTGCAACAAGGGAGATTTACATGAGTGGGACGGGGTTCCCGGGGTGCAGCCTGGACGGTGGGACTGCTGAGCCCTCCTAATCCCCAGCCTGGGCTGCCTCTCGCCCTGTGATGCTGATGTCCAGCTACAAGCCTGGCCGGCCCTGCGCTGAGACAGACGCCCACGGGCAGCGACACGCCCAGCTGTGTTACACGACTCACCTCCCGGCCATTGATGAACCAGCAATAGAAGGCGCCAGCCAGTTCCCCCCAGCTCCAGCCCTGCCCCCCAGAACTGCACCGACTCACCCTGCTCAAGGCTCCCTGGGGCAGGGCAAGTTCATTAAGTCGTTTGCCTTCCCCAGTGTGGGGTGGACACGCCCTGGCCTTTGTAAGCTGAGAACCCCTGTGCTAGTGGACTGACCATTGTATGTATCCAAAGAGCTAAATAAGAACATAAATCATCTTTGAAACGGGTTAGTGGGTCTCACTCCAGGTCCTGGTATAATGGGTATCGACATCCCCACAAGGACTGTCACTAATTATCTCCCTTAAATGGTCTACAGGATATAAGTCAGGTGATCCTGCTTCCCACACTCACAAACCAAGGGGACGTTCAGTGCAACTGGAAGGCAACTAGTGTAAAGCTGAGAAAAGGAAATACCCTTTTTTTACACGATTCATTATTAACCCGTGGAACTCATTGCCACATGGTATTGCTGAGTTTCATAAATGCATAAAGTTGAAGGCCAGAAAGGACCGTAAGATCATCACATTTGACCTCCTGTATATCACAGCACAGGCTCCGACTTTCTCATACCCCCGGGGGTGTTGGACCCCGGCTCGGCCCTGGGCCCTGTCCCCACTCCACCCCTTCCCCCCAAGGCCCGGCCTGCCTCTTCCTGCCCTGCCCAGCCTCTTCCCGCCCTTGCTGCCCCCCTCCGCCTAGCGCCTCCTGCCCGCTGCTGAACAGCTGATCCCCAGGAGGCGCTGGCAGGCATGGGAAGGAACTGATCTGTGGGGCTATTTTTTTCGGTGGGTGCTCCAGCCCTGGAGCACCCATGGACTCGGTGCCTATGTATCACAGGTCCTTAAATTTCACCCAGTTATTCCTGTGTTCAGCCCAATAACTTGTATTTGACTAAATCCTAACGTGTGTTAACTAAAGCACCTTCCAGGAAACCAATTCAGTCTAGATTTGAAGACATCAACAGACAGTAACACCTGAAGCTCCCTCGGAGTGGGGGGGCCATGGGTGCCCAAACCATGGCCCCACCCCTGCTCTGCCTCATCCCCCGAGACCCCCTCCCCTGCTCGCTCCTCTCTGCCCCCTCTCCCTTCACTTGCCTTTAAGGCAGGTACAAAGGGAGAGAGCAGAGCTCTTCTACTTGTAAAAGTGATGGGGCCATGCCCCCCCTGCTCTGGCGCCCCTGTCAAGAGATGGAGAATCCACCACTTCCCTTGGCAGTTTCTTTGAATGGTTAATCCACCCGCACTCTTAAAAATGTCTCTTATTTCCCATTTGAATTTCTCTGACTTCAGCTTCCAGCAATTGGTCCTTGTTGTGCCTTTGTCTGCTCAACTGAGGAGCCCTTTAGTACCAAGTCTGTTCTCCCCATGACGGTATTTGTACCCCACACTCAAGTGCCAGGGTGCTCTCAGGGCAAGACGTCTATACCGCAGCCCTCAAATAATTTTTGTGGGTCTTCTCTGCACCGTCTCCACATTTTCAACGTCCGTTTTAAAATGGGGACACCAGACCTGGATGCAGTTTTCCAGTATCGGTCTCACCAAAATGAAGGGGAAGCTTGTAGTGTCAAAGCTGGTATTGGACGTATTCCTGGGGCCAGAGAGACTTTAATCCTCCAGGGTCAGCTGAGCTACAACCATTCGCTAGAATAAAATACATTTTAGTAAAACACAAATATGAACGGACTCCACAATGAGTAACACTGGGTTGTTCTTTCAGAAGTGAGAGGGAGAAGTTTCAGAACCCAGTGGCCTTTTCTTCGGACCTGAAATGGAGAATCTGGGAATTTCCTGAAAGAAATGCATCTCTGGAGACCATAATGACGAAATTCAAAGGTAATAAACGGTCACCTGGGGAATTTTCTCACGTGCGTTACACGGATAATTGACAGAGCTGGGGTAATCTCTTAGGGACAATAACTGTGGCTGGAGATAGTCAACTAGTCGTCTGGAACCTATGAATTCCCGACTCAGCTCTCAATACGGCACAGACACACTGGGTTAGGGTCCTACATTCGGACTCCCTGCGGGTTTTCCTTTCTTAGCAGCTATGAACGTGAACCTTCACTTGAGCTTCCTGCTGAATTCACTGGTTTTGAAGTATGTTTGTTCGGATTTTCTGTCTGCAAGGCCTCCTGTGTCCTCACAGTCCCGCTCTCGCTCTAGAGCAGGGCTGGGGAACCTTTTTTCTCTCAAAAAGAAAAGGAGGACTTGTGGCACCTTAGAGACTAACCAATTTATTTGAGCATAAGCTTTCGTGAGCTACAGCTCACTTCATCGGATGCATTTTCTCTCACGGGCCGTTGACCCCCAGAAAAAAATCAGTCACGAGCCACGCACCCACGGCGGGGGGGGGGGTGTGGGTGGTGGGCGTGGAGGCTCGGGGCTTTCCCCCGCAGCAGGCTTTGCCGGCACTTGCGGTTCCAGCCCCGTGGGCAGTTGTGCTGGAAATATTTTTACAGTGGGGGTGCTGAAAGCCGGTGGTTCCCAAACTTTTTACCTGGCACCCCCCCCTTACCCTTGTCTGTGCCCCCTCTCCCCAGAGGTGGGGCCAAGACTGGGCCGTGGCTCCAGGACCGGGGGGAGAGATGTGGACAGGGGCAAGGGGGCTGAGGCTGGGACCGCAGCTGGGGGGTGGGAGCAGAGTCCCTGGTGCAGGGCCAGCTGACGGGACCCCGCGTGCGGTGCCAGGGGCAGAGGCCCGGGCGGGGGTCCAGCAGCCAGCTGGGACCCTGGGTGTGGGGCCGGCGGCTAGGAACCTGTGCAAAATCTGGGGGGTGCCGCAGCTCCCTCCACACTCCCTGTTCCTGCGGCTCTGCACAGAGGCTCGGGGCTTCAGTACTTGGAGCTCCTACCCTGCGGTGGTGGGGGGTGAGCTGCGGGCCGGATGAAATTTAGCAACAGGGCGAATCTGGTCCACGGTCCGTAGGTTCCCCACCCCTGCTTTAGAGATTCTCCACCTTTTAGCCTCCTGAGCTGGAGAGAATGAGACCACCAGGGCTGTCAGGAAGGATGAGCCAGGTTTACTAAGTACTCATGGTACAGGGGCAGATTTAAAGTTGATTGAATGCTAATCCGTGAGAAAGTTTCAGGTCATGGGTCTGTCTGTGAATTATGTGTTGGTTTCAGAGGGTTTGTCTACACAGCAATTAAACACCTGAGGCTGGCCCGTGTCCACTGAGTCTGGCTCACGAGGTTCGGGCTCGGGCTGGAGCCTGGGCTCTGCGACCCTCTCCCGTCTCAGGGTCCCAGAGCCCGAGCATCCACTCCGAAATTAAACAGCCCCATTGCCCGGGCCCTGTGAGCCCAAGTCAGCTGTCATGGGCCAGCCACAGGTGTGTAATCGCTGTGTAAAACCTCTCTGGGTCTGTCGTGTAACCTTAGGTCATGTCCTTAGTTTTTAATGTTTGTGGTTATTTCTTAGTGAAGTGTGTAATGGTTTGTACTGGTCTGAATTGCACTTAACCTCCTTAACTAGAACTTCATAAAGTTTGTTTTCTTTTCATTTGGCTTTTGTGTTCGCACAATGCGAATATATTCATCAACATGACATTTCATCTTTTTCACCCATTTCTTCCTCTAGACTCACTGTCGTCTAAACCTCAGTGGGACAAAGGTAAATTTCTCGTATCAAAGGGGGAGTGAAAACTTTCATATGAATCATGGTGGCTCATTGGCAGCACCATAGTGCAGGGTTTGTTTCAATTTTGCATTTGACAGGAGCTGAACACCGTATCACTGGTGGCTGCCCAGATCTTTCCTAAAAACAGAAAAGTCGATTCTTTTCTCTGTTCGAATTTAGAATTAAGCCTCGCTCATGATCTCGCGATAGAGCTCTCAGGTCTGGCTGAAAAAAATCCCCGACATTTGAGAGCTCTAAAACTGAGGCTTAATTTTACTTCGAAATCCCGTCAGCGGCCCTGGGCGCGGCTGGGGCTCCCGCTGTCAGCCACCCAGTGCGGCTGCTCCCCTGCCAGCCTGGGAAGTGGGAGAGGGGACCCCACGGTAGCCCCCAGGCGTAGGGAAGATGAAGAACCCTAGGAGGAGCAGAGTGAGGCTGGGAGGGCTTTATTATGGCCTGGGGGCTGCAGGGAGCCTGAAGTGAGTGGGGGGCTGATGGGCTGGGGGGGCTGTATCGATGGTGGGTTCTGAGCAGATAGGGTAAGTGCTGGGAGGGCAGTGGGGTAGGGGTGCTGAACTGATGGGACAGTGATGATGGGGGCTGCGGGACTGAATTGAGGGGGGTTGAATGGGGACAGAACAGATGGGGGGCTGGGGGACAGGATTAATTGCTGGTCAGGAGATGGGCAGATGTGGGGGTGAGAGCTCCTGCAGCAGGAGCCAAAATCACCTTCTCCCGTCCATGGGGGAGAGTGGGCAACACTAATTGTCACTTGCTCACACCCTGGGGAGGGGCCAGGGGAGTTCAAACATCAAGAGACTGACCTGGAAACCACAACAGAATCCTTTTCAAACGTGTCATGATTGTTGGGCCAGTCTCATGAGATTTGATCTCTTGAAGTTGGCAATCCTGTATTAGCCATCGCATAGCCTTGGGGCCAGCAGCGTGGAGTTTGGAAAGTCCCCGATAGACCAGCACAAGACGAGCAGCCATTCAGGAAGCGTGCGGTGTCCTCCCCACACCGCAGCTACAGAGTCATGGGGGCCAGTGGGGTCTCTATAAAAGCAGGTTTTCTGTTGCTCAGCTGGCTGATCTTTGGGGGGGGGGGGGCTCTGCAAGGAGACGGGGTGTGAAAAGTCGCATCATTGGACAGGGGGACTTTGGATTCCCTGTAATCTGCTGGGAGCCTCCTATGACGCCAGGGTCCCTAATCACATCTGTGGGGAGAGGTGGGTGCAGGTGGGGAAAGATTCCATGGGCCTGATCGTCAGGCCCTTTTATGCTGCTCTGTCAGAGCAAAGGGGCCTCAATTTGCATGGCAACTGTCCCCAGAAAATAGCTCCGGTGCAAGGGAGCCCCCCCCGTCCATGTGAAGTTGACAGAGGGGCTCTTCAGCACTCTGCTCCCAGCCGTTGTTGTAGGAGTGGGCTGGGGGCCATGCTGGGGGCCAGGGCCTGCCCTAGGGAGGTGCAGGGTCCGCGGCAGAAGTGACGGACTCGTCTCTTCTGGGATCGACTGCTCCAGCCAATCGCACCAGCCCGTGGGGCCCCCCAAAGCACAGGGCCCGGAGTGGTTGCCCGGATTCGCCCTCCCCAAGGGACGGCTCTGCTGGGGGCATAGACAGGAGGCATCACACTATGGCTGCTCTCTGCTTTGCAGCCCTGAGGCCCCTGTAACTAGGGGCCAGGGAGACTAAAGGAAGGACAAAGGTGGCTTAAAACCACCCCCCTCTAACCCCCTTGTCTTTACCCCAAGCACAAGGATGGAATCACTGAGAATCGGACTCTGGGTCTGGGGGCCTGGCTGAGCAGAGCTGATCCTTTCACTCTGTCACTGAACTGGCTCTGTCAGGGGTGTGAATCCCCCCTGCACATGGCTGAGATCTCAACGCTGCTCCCCATGCAGAGCTGGGTAAATCCTGGATGGGGGAGGTTGCCTGGTTCACTCCCCAGCTGGGGCAGGTTCTGTATGGACACGATCAGACCCTGCCCCAGGGCCGAGCTCTGCCCCTCACGCTCTGATTCTCTCTCTGCAGTGAACGTGACTCTGGATCCAGACACGGCCCATCCCAACCTCACTGTGTCTGCGGATCGGAGACATGTGAGATGGGGAGACACACAGCAGGATCTGCCTGACAACCCTGAGAGATGTGACACTAAGTCCTGTGTGCTGGGCTGTGAGGGATTCACCTCGGGCCGACATTACTGGGAGGTGGAGGTGGAGATGGAGATGGAGGGGAGGGGACTTTGTGCTGTGGGGGTGGCCAGAGAGTCCGTGGGCAGGAAGGGATGGATCAGCCCTGAACCTGAGCAGGGGATCTGGGCTGGGATGTGCAGTGAGGATGAGTACTGGGCTCTCACGTCCCCTGAGCAGAGCACCCCCTTGTCCCCGAGCCAGGCACCCCGCAGGATCCGGGTTTATCTGGACTATGAAGAGGGGCGGGTGGCGTTTTTTGATGCTGATCGCGGGGACCCGATCCTCACTTTCCCGCGGGCTTCTTTCGCCGGGGAGAGAATCCGCCCGCTCTTCTGGGTTGGTGTTAGCGTGCGGCTCCTCTAGCCCCCACCCCCCGATCTCTATGGCCTGGAGAGACCCCTCAACTGGGGGGAGGGGGGAGTAGGGGGGAGGCCCAGCTGAAGAGGCTGGGGGGGGAGAGCAGGGGGAGGCCTGGCCGAAGAGGCTCAGGAAGGGAGCAGAGAGAGTGGGGGAAGGCCTGGGTGAAGCAACTGGGGTGGGAACAGGGGTGTTAAGTTCATGTGAGCTGATTGTTATTTAGCCACAATCAGCTAATATAGATTTGCATACGATTAGCGTGTGTACGGGGTGCGAAGGCTGGAATGTTCAAAGGAACCGAAGCGACGTCAGACTCGTTGATTTCCAGTGGAACTCGTGCTGCTAAGTAACTTCAGGTGGGATTTTCAAAAGCACCGAAGTCATGTTTACCATTGCGTTAGTTTTGATGTGTTAATATATTTTCTAGAATAATGAATTGTCCCCGTGTAGGCAAACTGCTTGCGTTCTCCTGTTCACCTTATTGAAGTCCCCCAGTAAATGGACCCGAGAGGGAAATTTGTTTGTTAAAACTTTCCGGAAAGCACTGGTCTGCTGTGTGAGTTGTAAGGTGGGGGAGTAGCACTGTATGTAAGGGAGCAGTATGACTGCTCAGAGCTCCGGTACGAAACTGTAGAAAAACCTGAGTGTCTCTGGATTAAGTTTAGAAGTGTGAGCAACAAGAGTGATGTAGTGGTGGGAGTCTGCTATAGACCACCGGACCAGGGGGATGAGGTGGATGAGGCTTTCTTCCGGCAGCTCACGGAAGCTACTAGATCGCATGCCCTGATTCTCATGGGTGACTTTAATTTTCCTGATATCTGCTGGGAGAGCAATACTGCGGTGCATAGACAATCCAGGAAGTTTTTGGAAAGCGTAGGGGACAATTTCCTGGCGCAAGTGCTAGAGGAGCCAACTAGGGGGGGCGCTTTTCTTGACCTGCTGCTCACAAACCGGGTAGAATTAGTGGGGGAAGCAAAAGTGGATGGGAATCTGGGAGGCAGTGACCATGAGTTGGTTGAGTTCAGGATCCTGACGCAGGGAAGAAAGGTAAGCAGCAGGATACGGACCCTGGACTTCAGGAAAGCAGACTTCGACTCCCTCAGGGAAGGGATGGCCAGGATCCCCTGGGGGACTAACTTGAAGGGGAAAGGAGTCCAGGAGAGCTGGCTGTATTTCAAGGAATCCCTGTTGAGGTTACAGGGACAAACCATCCCAATGAGTCAAAAGAATAGTAAATATGGCAGGCGACCAGCTTGGCTTAATGGTGAAATCCTAGCGGATCTTAAACATAAAAAAGAAGCTTACAAGAAGTGGAAGGTTGGACATATGACCAGGGAAGAGTATAAAAATATTGCTCGGGCATGTAGGAATGAAATCAGGAGGGCCAAATCGCACCTGGAGCTGCAGCTAGCGAGAGATGTCAAGAGTAACAAGAAGGGTTTTTTCAGATATGTTGGCAACAAGAAGAAAACCAAGGAAAGTGTGGGCCCCTTACTGAATGAGGGAGGCAACCTAGTGACAAAGGATGTGGAAAAAGCTAATGTACTCAATGCTTTTTTTGCCTCTGTTTTCACTAACAAGGTCAGCTCCCAGACTGCTACGCTGGGCATCACAAAATGGGGAAGAGATGGCCAGCCCTCTGTGGAGATAGAGGTGGTTAGGGACTATTTAGAAAAGCTGGACATGCACAAGTCCATGGGGCTGGACGAGTTGCATCCGAGAGTGCTGAAGGAATTGGCGGCTGTGATTGCAGAGCCATTGGCCATTATCTTTGAAAACTCGTGGCGAACCGGGGAAGTCCCGGATGACTGGAAAAAGGCTAATGTAGTGCCAATCTTTAAAAAAGGGAAGAAGGAGGATCCTGGGAACTACAGGCCAGTCAGCCTCACCTCAGTCCCTGGAAAAATCATGGAGCAGGTCCTCAAAGAATCAATCCTGATGCACTTGCATGAGAGGAAAGTGATCAGGAACAGCCAGCATGGATTCACCAAGGGAAGGTCATGCCTGACTAATCTAATCGCCTTCTATGATGAGATTACTGGTTCTGTGGATGAAGGGAAAGCAGTGGATGTATTGTATCTTGACTTTAGCAAAGCTTTTGACACGGTCTCCCACAGTATTCTTGTCAGCAAGTTAAGGAAGTATGGGCTGGATGAATGGACTATAAGGTGGATAGAAAGCTGGCTAGATTGTCGGGCTCAACGGGTAGTGATCAATGGTTCCATGTCTAGTTGGCAGCCGGTATCAAGTGGAGTGCCCCAGGGGTCGGTCCTGGGGCCGGTTTTGTTCAATATCTTCATAAATGATCTGGAGGATGGTGTGGATTGCACTCTCAGCAAATTTGCGGATGATACTAAACTGGGAGGAGTGGTAGATACGCTGGAGGGGAGGGATAGGATACAGAAGGACCTAGACAAATTGGAGGATTGGGCCAAAAGAAATCTGATGAGGTTCAATAAGGATAAGTGCAGGGTCCTGCACTTAGGATGGAAGAATCCAATGCACCGCTACAGACTAGGGACCGAATGGCTAGGCAGCAGTTCTGCGGAAAAGGACCTAGGGGTGACAGTGGACGAGAAGCTGGATATGAGTCAGCAGTGTGCCCTTGTTGCCAAGAAGGCCAATGGCATTTTGGGATGTATAAGTAGGGGCATAGTGAGCAGATCGAGGGACGTGATCGTTCCCCTCTATTCGACATTGGTGAGGCCTCATCTGGAGTACTGTGTCCAGTTTTGGGCCCCACACTACAAGAAGGATGTGGATAAATTGGAGAGAGTCCAGCGAAGGGCAACAAAAATTATTAGGGGTCTAGAACACATGACTTATGAGGAGAGGCTGAGGGAGCTGGGATTGTTTAGCCTGCAGAAGAGAAGAATGAGGGGGGATTTGATAGCTGCTTTCAACTACCTGAAAGGGGGTTCCAAAGAGGATGGCTCTAGACTGTTCTCAATGGTAGCAGATGACAGAACGAGGAGTAATGGTCTCAAGTTGCAGTGGGGGAGGTTTAGATTGGATATTAGGAAAAACTTTTTCACTAAGAGGGTGGTGAAACACTGGAATGCATTACCTAGGGAGGTGGTGGAATCTCCTTCCTTAGAGGTTTTTAAGGTCAGGCTTGACAAAGCCCTGGCTGGGATGATTGAACTGGGAATTGGTCCTGCTTCGAGCAGGGGGTTGGACTAGATGACCTTCAGGGGTCCCTTCCAACCCTGATATTCTATGATTCTATGATTCTATTTTGAGACAGAAACAAAAGGTTGGTTTCCATATGAATTTAAAATGAACAGAGCCCTGAAAGCCCAATCAGTTCCCTTGTGCCCGCTGCCCAATATAGGATGGAAAGGCAAAAACAGATGAGAAATGTAGGATTGATGACAAATATAGGAATGATGCTGGATTCCATCATGCACGACATTTCCTGCTCGATCCTCTCTTCCACCCCCGTTATACCGTCAAGTAAATAATGTAACTGTCAGGGTGGGAATGACTCTGACAATACCAGGAATATGAAATAAAAATGAACGGATCATATGGAAAACCCCCTTGAGATGCACGGCCTTCAAACTAAAATGTCCAGCATCTGTCACATCCAAGCTGTTTTCATGAGGTGCAAACTGGGTATAAAAATTACCATATGTGTTCTTCATGTAACTCATTTTTCTTTTAGAAATCTCCCTGATTTTGCTGTCAGCAATTTATTGTATTTGACTTTCCTCCGAAAGTGGTCTTTCTAAAATGTGGATAAATGCATATTTGGATGGTCTGGGTTCATATTATTAAATTTGCTGACAGTAGAATTGTTACTGGTGTGACTGTTGCCTGGTATGAATCACCACTGAGAACGCCCAATTCAGGACAGGGCAGATACACCCCAAACACTGGTGGTTTATTCTATAATTAGATTCACCAAAACAGTAACAAAACGAGCTCTTGTATCCCCACACTGGTTAGCAGGAAGCTAAAGCACAGTCCCCTTTCGGCATTCCAGCTCCTGGCTTGTCCACCCAAACTGGTCTTTTTAGCAATAAATGATTACTAAAATCAGAAGTCACACAAAGTTTTTCCGAGCCAAAAGCCACTGTCCTCAGGTCAATATATAATTTAGATCTTTCCCAAAAATCACATTGCAGCCAATCCCCTTGGTAACTAAAAACGAAAGGTTTATTAATAAAAAAGAAAAGAAGAGAGTTAGAAATGGTTAAAAGAATCGTATAAATTACAATTGAGTTAGAGAGTCTGTAGATCAGGATCAGAGCAGAGATGGTCGTTCTGCTAGTTTGCAAGAGCCTTTCTGGAGGGGGAGGGATAGCTCAGTGGTTTGAGCACTGGCCTGCTAAACCCAGGGTTGTGAGTTCAATCCTTGAGGGGGCCATTTAGGGATCTGGGGCAAAAATTGGGGATTGGCCCTGCTTTGAGCAGCAGGTTGGAAAAGATGACCTCCTGAGGTCCCTTCTAACCCTGATATTCTATGAAAAGGCCAAATGACCGTTTAGATTTAGTGTCTTTCCAGGGCATTCAGGTAATCACTTGGGGATCTCATTCCCGTGGCTTAAACTGTCCCTGTTTAAAATTCAGCAGAGTAGAGTTGGCAGGATCAGGCCCAGGGTCTCTCTTTTGTAGCTGAAGCAGGCTGGCAAGCTGCCAGGCAACTTCACCAAGTGGGATTTGATGAGAACAAACACCGATACTCTGTGATCCTTATTCAATGGGTGATTCAAAGATAATGCCCTTAGTTACAGCCCTTTAAACTACCAAGATGGTTTCCAGTTGGTTCACAATGTGGAATCACAAGTTTCAAAGAGATGAGGACAATAACATTATTACTTTCCGAGCTTCATCTAAATGCTAACCATCCCTTTTGATCTTGGAGACAATTGAGTTCAGTAATATAGCGTGTTAAGACATGAAAAGGATTTAGTAACTACCAACTAATTTGCTTACAGTGACACACTTCCCACAGGATGTAGGTCAACAGACACGTACATTAAGTATCTACCCTGGATCCTTATCACTACAAATGGATGTTAGCGATTGCTAGTCTAATTAACATTTCTTTGATACTCACTCCCAAGTTTTTATTTAGCGTGTACATAGTCGTCTAGCCAAGCAGTGGCATCTTCAGTGGTGTGATGCAGTTCTTCTAGGCCACCGCTGACCCGAGTCAGCCGGCATTCCTCGACCGCGCGCGTCATCGTCTGCGTTTCACCTTTGCACGAAGGGCTGGCACGAAGGCCCCAGGGATGCTGGTTGGCATGGAGACCTTGCCCGGTCCAAAACCTGTTCGACAGGGACCATTGGTGCCCGGGCAGGTCAAACCCAGGCAGGCAGATTGTGGGGTCGGCGAGGAGGGACTGGTTGGGGATTATAACAGATCTCCGTTCCTCTCGCCGTGGCGGAGGAGACCATAATGGGCAACGTGACGGCAAACGTGGCAGGCGGCATTTTAAAAAGGTCACTGTGCAGCCGCAGGCTTGGGTGGGCGCGTCCTCTCTCCAGTATCTTGCCAGAGACAACCTCTCGTCTGATACGAGTGTCACGGACTCACAGGCCGTGCCCAGTCTTGGCCCCGTGCGGGAACCCCCTTCAGTGAGACAGCCCATCTCGGGGTCCGCTCTCTCTCGGGGGCTAAGCCCCTCCACCTCCTGGAACCGCACCTCTCTGAGCCTTAGCACGCCTGTCTCTCGCTGTGGGCCCCCTCAGGGAGTCCACGTGCTCCGGACCCCCAGGGCCTCACACCCAGAGGGAATGATGCCCCCCGGTTCTCTAGACCGGAGCGACTCTCAGCCAGCGTAACACGGGGGGTTTATTGAGCATCTGAACCTCGCACAGGAAACTCAGGGCCCTCAGGCCTGGCCTCCCTCAGCACAGCACCTCCAAGTCTCCCCTGCATCCAGGTGGGCTCTGCCTGCCCCCTCTCTCCAGCCCAGAGCTCCCCTGCTTCCCAGCTGGGCATCTGAGATCACCTCCCCCAAGCCCCCCTCTGTCCATTGTCTTCTGTCCAAGTAAACACAGTCACCTGGGTCCCCTCTCCCCTCTTCTGTCCTCTGGCCCCCCCGGCTGGAACCGGCTGGCCAGGTCACTGGGGTCCTCTCTTCACAGCCTATTGTCCTCCCACTGGCCGGACCCGGCTGCGACTCCTGAGCTGGGCCTCCGGGTCACCAGACGCTGGGGTCGCCATTCTCCAGGCCATTGGCCGGGGTCCCAAGTTCCGTCGCCGGTCCCCTGTAACAACCATCTCCCTCTCCCATCACCTCGTTAAACCAATAACGCCCAGGGAAACTGAGTCCTACCCCCTCTGCATGCAAACCATTGGAAAAACAAGGAAAAAACGAGAACCCCCCCCACACTTCATCACATCTCTCCTCCGAGTCTGAACTGAGTGGGGTCACTCAGCCAGTGGCCTGGGGAAGTTCAGGGCCCCCCCTCCATGATAAAGCGTCATCTATAACATTGGCACTCCTCCTCACATGGACCCATAGGCATCAACTTTTCCTGGTGCCGGTGGGTGCTCGACCCCCACCCCGCCCGGCCCTGCCCTGCCTCCATCCCAACCCCTTCCCCAAATTCCCTGCCCCAACTCCACCCCCCCTCCACCCCAACTCCTTCCCCAAATCCCCGCCGCAGCCCGGCCTCTTCCCCGAGCGCGCCGTGTTCCCCTCCCAGCACTTGGCACCGCGAAACAGCTGTTTTGCGGCAGGAAGCACTGGGAGCTAGGGGGAGAAGCGAGGACGTGACACATACAAGAGAAGGCGGAGCGGAGGTGAGCTGGGGCGGGGCAGGAAGCTGCCTGGAGGAGCAGGCTCCGTCTCAGCAGCTTGGCATTAGCCCCTTTCATTTGGTGCAGCCACATCAGGGGTGAATGGTCGGTGTACACAGTGACGCGCCACCCAAATACATACGGCTGAAGTTTTTTAAGGCCCACACCAGGGCCAGGCGTTCCTTCTCCGTGGCCGCACAGTGCTGCTCCCGGGGCAGCAGCTTCTCGCTCAGATACACAATAGGGTGTCTCTCCCCGTTAGTATCAGTTTGCATCAGCACCGCACCCAGCCCCCAGTCTGAGGCGTCGGTGAACACCAGGAAGGGTTTGTTAAAATCTGGGTTTACCAGCACCGGGCTTTGGATAAGTGCCCCCTTCAGCGCACAGAGAGCCCTCTGGCACTGTTCGGTCCCGACCACCTTGTCCAGCTTTCCCTTCCTACAAAGCTCCGTAAGGGGACCTGCCAGGGAGCTAAAGTGGGGCACAAACCTCCAGTAATATCCCACCATCCCAATGAGAGCCTGGACCTGCTTCTTAGTCTGGGGAGCGGGCCAGTCCTTGATTGCCTCCACTTTGGCCGGCTCCAGCTTCATGTGGCCGCTCCCCACCTTGTGGCCCAGGTATGACCCACTTTGCACTTTCCAGCTTTTATGGTCAGTCCTGCATCCCGGAGGCGACCCAGCCCCCTCATCACCTGGGACACATGGTCCTCCCAGGTCTGGCTAAAGACACAGAGATTGTCAATATACGCTAGAGCAAAGTCCTCCGTCCCCCTTAGCAACTGATCCACCAGGCGCTGGAAGGTGGCAGGTGCCCCCTCGAGGCTGAAAGGCAGGACCAGGAACTCGGAGAGCCCTATTGGGGTGGTGAAGGCAGACTTCGCCCTGGAAGGGCTGGCCTTACCATGAGACTGTGGGCGCCACTAGGACCCAGAGTCTAGAAAATTGTGTCTGCTGCTGGTGCATCTGTATTGTCTCTGCTCGAGATGCACAGAGATGGGGGAGTGCTGGGCTGGAGGGAGGAGGGCACAAGAGACATGACGGGCGGGCAGGAGAAAAGGGGAGAGGGAATAACCGAAAGCAGCAGGAGCTGCAGGGAGAGAGAGGAGGAGGAGCCTCTTATGTACCCCTCTAGCCCCCCAGGAGCCTGCATTGATTAACACCAGCTTCTCAGGGAGCTTCCTGTGTCCTGCTGCTTCCCTGAACCCACTTGAAGGGAACAGGCCGTCAACTGGACTAGTAGGAGCCAGTTAGGCCCTTAAGACGCTGATCTCTTCCCTCACTTAGGCCCTGCTACCAGCCTGCTTATTAGTCCCCTTCAACTGAGTGTTGAGAGCCACTCTAGCTGGCACAGAACAGCAGCCATGAGTGAAAGAAGAAAACACCCCTCGGGGGCAACATTCAGAAAAAGAAAGCCAGCAAAGGAAGCTTTTCTGTCTAAGCAGGAGGGAGCTCTCCTGAGATACACGGACACAAATGTTCCCGGTGAGCCTTTCGGCCCCAGTGAGGATGTGAGTGGTGAGGAGAGGCCTGATCTTCCAGTTAGTCACAGTGCAGGTGATGGGGCAGCTACTGCAGCATCCATATCTCCATCTCAAATGGATGTAGCCATGCACAGTCCTGAAGAAAAGTGTAGATCCGAGGAGAGGGTGGTGGAGGCGCAAAAAACAGCTGCTGCTGAGTTTAGTTCCTTAAGTCGAGATGATCCAGGACTGTGGACCCCCCTGAGCAGTAGCCCGAGGGACTTCCTTGTACTGCATGGGCCACAGCAAGTGAAAAACTTTATGTTCCCCAAAGACAATGAAAATAGAATTTTCCATCCAACACATTACTGGCGTGAAATCCCCAATGGGGACAAAGCGGACAGGCCATGGCTTATGCACTCAAAAACCCAGAATGCTGCATACTGATTTCGTTGCAAGCTCTTCCAGTCTAATGTTCCAGCCACATTGGGTTCTACAGGAACAAAGGACTGGAAAAATCTAGCTAGAAATCTGGCATGCCATGAGAAGGCAGCAAATCACCAGAGAGCATTCCATCGGTGGAAAGAGCTTGAGATGAGACTGAGGTTTAAAGGCCACCATAGATGATCAGCATCAAGAGAAGATTGCATCAGAGTCTCTTTGCTGGCAAAATGATCTGAAAAGGCTCATGGCCATTGTAAGACTGCTTGCTACCCAAAACCTAGCCCTGCGTGGCACTTCAGATCAGCTGTATGTGCCAAACAATGGAAATTTCCTTAAAACTGTGGAGCTGATGGCTGAGTTTGATACTGGACTCCAGGAGCATCTAAAAAGAGTCACCTCCCAAGAAATGTACACACACCACTCCCTTGGAAAAACCATTCAAAATGAGATCATCCAGTTACTGACAACAAAAGTCAAACAGAAGATTGTGGCAGATCTGAAGTCAGCAAGATATTACTCTGTTATTCTGGACTGCCCACCTGACATCAGCCATGCGGAACAAATGACTTTAATGGTGCGTTTTGTAACAGAACCTAGTGAAAATGTCCCGGCAATGGTGACTCTCAGAGAGCATTTTCTAGAATTTATCAACATTGATGATACTACAGGAGCTGGTATGACAAATGTGCTTCTTAAAAAGCTGGAAGAGACGGGAATTGTGATCGCTGACGTGAGAGGTCAGGGCTACGATAATGGTGCCAACATGAGAGGAAAGAACAGAGCAATGCAGACAAGGATCCGAGAGTTAAACCCTTGAGGTTTTTTTGTCCCATGTAGTTTTCATTCATTGAACTTGGTGGTCAGTGATGCAGCATCAGCTTCTAGTGAGGCTGCTGAATTTGCTAATTTCAAAGCATCGATGTATTTTTCTCTGCATCAACTCATGGATGGCAAATTTTGAAGCAACATCTGGGAACAGCCTCTCTGACACTCAAACCACTGAGTGCCACACGATGGGAAAGTCGAGTGGGGGCGGTAAAGCCTACCAAACACCAAATCGGGAAGGGAGATGGTGCCATAGTTGCCATTATGGAGGCTAATGCCATGACAGGAACTGTTTGTGAGAGAACAGTGGCAGTGGGAAATGGAATCACCAGAAACATACATTTCAAATCACTTGCTGGGACCCAGGAGTCCGGAACGTGCCCCGCCCCCAAACCCTCACGCCTCGGGGGCGCCCCTCGCTGGGACCCAGGAGTCCGGGACGCGGCCCCCGCCCCCTAAACCCTCTCGCCTCGGGGACTCCCCTCGCTGGGACCCAGGAGTCCGGGACACGCCCCGCACCCTAAACCCTCCCGCCTCGGGGGCGCCGCTCGATGGGACCCAGGAGTCCGGGATGCGGCCCCCGCCCCCTAAACCCTCCCGCCTCGGGGGCGCCCCTCGCTGGGACCCAGGAGTCCGGGATGCGGCCCCCGCCCCCTAAACCCTCCCGCCTCGGGGGCGCCCCTCGCTGGGACCCAGGAGTCCGGGATGCGCCCCGCACCCTAAACCCACCTGCCTCGGGGGCTCCCCTCGCTGGGACCCAGGAGTCTGGGATGCGCCCCGCACCCTAAACCCACCCGCCTCGGGGGCTCCCCTCGCTGGGACCCAGGAGTCTGGGATGCGCCCCGCACCCTAAACCCACCTGCCTCGGGGGCGCCCCTCGCTGGGACCCAGGAGTCCGGGAGGCGCCCCGCCCCCGAACCCTCCCGCCTCGGGGGCTCCCCTCGCTGGGACCCAGGAGTCTGGGATGCGCCCCGCACCCTAAACCCACCTGCCTCGGGGGCGCCCCTCGCTGGGACCCAGGAGTCCGGGAGGCGCCCCGCCCCCGAACCCTCCCGCCTCGGGGGCTCCCCTCGCTGGGACCCAGGAGTCTGGGATGCGCCCCGCACCCTAAACCCACCTGCCTCGGGGGCTCCCCTCGCTGGGACCCAGGAGTCCGGGACGCGGCCCCCGCCTCCGGGACTCCCCTCGCTAGGACCCAGGAGTCCGGGACGTGTCCCCTCCCGCCTCCGGGGGCGCCCCTCGCTGGGAGCCCAGAACCGCCCCCTGGAGTCGTTCTCTCACTGAGCTCTGATTGGTCAGCTCCATGGAGGGCGTGTCCGCCTACTCCCGCGTCTCACCTCTCCCAGCTCTAATTGGCCCATTTCATGTGTCCCGCCCCCATTTCCGTGCTGCGATTGGTTGACTCAAGCGGGGCGTCACCCTACCGCCCTGAGCTACGATCAGTCAGCTCCGCGGGGGGCGTGTCCTTCTGCCCTTTCCTCGCTTCCTACAGCTCTGATTGGTCAACACGCCTTAGGGGCGGATACTCTGTATCCCATTCTCACCACTGATTGGTCATTGAAGCCTGTGGGCGTACGTTCCCCCCACCGACTCCACTGTCTCGATGTTGATTGGTTAGCTCGGCAAAAGGGCGTGCCCCGCGCTGGCCCCTCCCCGCTGCCCGCCGAATGGCCGGTTCGGGTTCCAGCGGATCCGGGGCGCGCGGGGCGGTTGGTCTCGCGACGTTTCCCGAGAGCGTTGCGGGTGCGGGGAGCCGGAGTGAGCCGGTCGCGGGCAGGTGGGGAGCGCGGGGACCGGACTCCCGGCGTGCCCTGCGCGGCGACTGGGACCAGACTCCCGGCGTGCCCTGCGCGGCGACCAGACTCCCGGCGTGCCCTGCGTGGGGTGGGGGGACCAGACTCCCGGCGTGCCCTGCGCTGGGAGGGGAACCAGACTCCCGGCGTGCCCTGCGCGGGGCGGGGGGGACCAGACTCCCGGCGTGCCCTGCGCTGGGAGGGGAACCAGACTCCCGGCGTGCCCTGCGCGGGGCGGGGGGGACCAGACTCCCGGCGTGCCCTGCGGGGGGGGGGGAACAAGCGGCGCTGGGCGGAGGGAAAGGGGGCAGGTGGGGCTGTGGAGGATCGGGGGATGGGAGTGGGGGCAGGGGGGAAGGGGATGGTGGGGGACAGGTGGGGAGGGGGGACTTGAGGGGAGCAGGAGGGGCAGGTGGCGAGTGAGAGGCAAGGGAGCCTGGCGGGATCAAGGGAGAAGGTGGGCCCTGAAGGGGGGTGTGGGAGGGGAAGGAGCTGCCTTGTTTGCTGTGCGATGGCTCGGGACGTTATCGTAGGGTCTATTCTAAATCCGCAGACGGCATCAGATGTGGGCTGGCGGGGAACGTGGGCATGAGGCCGGGGCGGTGCAAGGATGTTTTGCGCCCTAGGCGAAACTTCCACCTTGCACCCCCCCCTGCCCTGAGGTGCCCCCCCTGCAGCAGCTCCCTGCTGCCCCCCCTCCACTCTGAGGTGCCCCCCCTGCGGCAGCTCTCCACCCCCCCCCCGCCCTGAAGCGCCCCCCATGGCAGCTCCCCGCCCCCCACTCTGTCCTGAGGCTCCCCGCCGCCCCCTCTCTCCTCGGGGAGCCATGCAGCAACTTCCCCCCCCCCTCGGTCCAGGGAGCCGTGCAGCAGCTCCCTGCCCCAGCTCACCTCTGCTCCACCTCCTCCCCGAGCACCCCGCCATCACCGCTTCTCCGCCTCCCAGGCTGGTGGCGCCAATCAGCTGAGCAGTGCAGCGCGCTCAGAGGAGGAGGCGGAGCAGAGGTGACCTGGGGCAGGGAGCTGTTCCCCTGTGCGCCACCCTGCCACCCCCCCCATTACTTGCTGCAAGGCGGCCCTCCCTGCGCCCCCCTGCCCCAGCTCCCCTCCGCTCCCCCGCCTCCCCAGAGCATGCCTTTGGCCGCCCCCAACCACTTGGCGCCCTAGGCGACCGCCTAGTTCGCCTTGTGGTTGCACCGGCCCTGCACAAGGCCAGGGGAGAGAGACGAGCCAGGCTGTTCCCCCCTAGGGACAGGACGGGACGGAGAGTCGTCTGGCCACCCCCGGAACAATGGACAAAAGGGAAGAGTCCAGGGGTCACCTGGACCCGCCGGCCGTCTTTGGAGCCCCCAGACCCACCGGTAACATCCACAGCTCTGAGAGTCCCCTAAGCCCCGCACCATGCACTGTCATCCCGGATGCCTGAGTCCCATTCCACATGACTTATGAGGAGAGGCTGAGGGAACTGGGATTGTTTAGTCTGCGGAAGAGAAGAGTGAGGGGGGATTTGATAGCTGCTTTCAACTACCTGACGGGGTTCCAAGGAGGATTGATCTAGACTGTTCTCAGGGGTAGCAGATGACAGGACAAGGGGTAATGGTCTCAAGTTGCAGTGGGGGAGGTCTAGGTTAGATATTAGGAAAAACTTTTTCACTAGGAGGGTGGTGAAACACTGGAATGCGTTACCTAGGGAGGTGGTAGAATCTCCTTCCTTAGAGGTTTTTAAGATCAGGCTTGACAAAGCCCTGGCTGGGATGAGTTAGTTGGGGATTGGTCCTGCTCTGGGCAGGGGGTTGATCTAGAACCTCCTGAGGTCCCTTCCAACCCTGATATTCTATGATTCTATGTCCTGGTCTCTGCCCCTCTAGGGGTGAGCGCCCTGCACTGCCATCCTGAATGTCTGGGTCCCATTCCCCATCTCCAGCCCCCTAGGGATGAGCCCTACGAATTGCTGTTCCGGATGCCTGGTCCCAGTCATGTCCTTTCTGCTATAGGTCCTAGGGGGCTGATTCCTCCCTCACATTTCCAGAGCCGGTCGGCGGCTCCCCTGGTTGCTTCTGGAATGGCTTCCTGGAGGGCAGGGCCCCCCTGCTGGCAGCCCCAGGAGCTCACGGAGCTGAGGCAGGAGAACCAGCGCCTCCGAGATGAGCTGCAAAGATGGACAGCAGGGGGCGCTAGGGCACCCAGGGGGAGGGCAGGAGCGGAGATGGAGGAGCCTGGAGTGTGGAGCAGGTAAAAGACCCCATTCCTCCTCCTGCCCCGATCCAGCCAGTCCCCACGCTGGGGCCAGATGGGAGCAGGCGCGCCCTAGATGTGAAAGGCTCCTTGTCTCCTTCCCCTGCAGGTCCCTGGACAGGGAGGCGGAGCCCCCAGCTGCCCATCATGCCCTGGCCATATCCCAGCAGGCCGAGCTCATTTCCCACCAGCTCCACGAGATCCAGCGGCTAGAGGCGGAGCTAGCTGGGCTCCGAACTGCCGTTCTCCAGCAGGAGGCCATGGTGGCTGCCAGGGAGAGCACCGTGGCCTGCCTGCAGGGGGAGCTGGAGCAGCTGAGGGGGAGGAGCCAGGCTGAGGGGGAGGCCCTGAGGGCGGAGCTAGAGGAGCAGAAGAGGTGTGGCCAGGCAGAAGCTACTGCCCTGAAGGCGGAGCTGGAAGAGTTGAGGAGGCGTGGCCAAGCAGAAACTAATGTCCTGAGGGCGGAGCTAGAAGAGCAGAGGAGGCGTGGCCAAGCAGAAGCCGACGCCCTGAGGGCAGAGCGAGCGGTGGCCACTGAGCAGCACCAGCAGGAGCTGGCGGCGGCGCGGCGGGAGCTGCAGGCGGCGCTGGAGGAAGGGAAGGCCCAGACCCAGAGGGCAACAGAGCGCCTGCAGGGGGCGCTGGGGGAGCACCAGGCTGAGGTGAGTGGGGAGCTGGGAGCCAGGACTCCTGGGTTCTATCCCAGCTCTGGGAAGGGAGTGGGGTCTGGTGGGTTAGAGCAGGGGGCAGGGAGCCAGGGCTCCTGGGTTTTCTCCCCAGCTCTGGGAAGAGAGGGGGGTCTAGTGGTTAGAGCAGGGTGGGGCTGGGAGCCAGGACTCCTGGGTTTCTTCCCACCCAGGTCTCCTCTCTCCCCCCAGCTCTCCCGTCTCTGCGTGGCCCATGGGGCTGAAGTTGGCTCCCTGCAGCAGCGGGCCCTGCAGCTGGAGCAGGAGCTGGAGGCCAGGGGACGGGAGCGCCAGAGCCTGCAGGAGCAGCTCAGGTAGGAACAGCTGCAGGATGGCGCCCCCTGGAGGCAGGAAGCCCCCATCCCCATGTGTCAACCCCCTGCTTTCTCCCCCCGCAGCACGGCCCAGGCGGAGCTGGCCTCCCAGCAGGCCCTGCTGCAGCAGCTACGGACCTATGTGGGAGAGCAGGGGAGCGGGCTGGGCCCCGAGAGGCAGCTGCTGCTTGGCCAGGTGCAGGTGAGGAGGGGCGAGCTACACACGGGCAGTTCCTATTGTGTCCTGCAGGGGGCAGGACTGATTCCCCCCCTTCAGGGGGCGCTGACGCACATGGGGGTGGGGGACAGGACTGATCCCCAGCTGGGGGCGCTGACGCACATGGGGGTGGGGGACAGGACTGATCCCCAGCTGGGGGCGCTCACACCCTCCCCTTACCCCCAGCGCCTAGAAGGGGAGCGCGACGCCCTGAGGACGACGGCAGAGCTGCTGCAGCTCAGACTGGCCTCGCTCAGCGACATCCTGGCCCTGCAGGAGCTGGAGCTGACCAGGAAGGTAACGGCCCCCTGGCACTGCTGGCTCGCTTTCTCCGGCATCCAGGGCTGGCCCAGTTCCCCAGGCCGGCAAAGGGGGTGCTGTGTTGTGGGGCGGGGGCTCAGCAGGGGGCGCTCTCCCCTGACACCCATGGCGGGCCCAGTTCCCCAGGGTGGCACTAGGAGGCGCTGTGCTGTAGGGGGCAGCGCTGTAGCCTGGTGTTGAACGAATGTCTCCCTCCAGCCCTGTGACCCCCTGCAGCCCGAGCCAGCCCAGAAGAGCCAGTCCCTGCTGAGCCGCTGGCGGGAGAAGGTCTTTGCCCTCATGGTGCAGCTCAGATCCCAGGAGCTCGGCCACGCGGACGCCACCAACCTGCTCCAGAGGAAGGTGAGGGCCTGCCGCAGGGGAGCGGGATCTAGTGCTGGGAACGGGGAGCTGGGAGCCCGGACTCCTGGGTTCTATACTCCTGGGAGAATTCTGCACCAAAATTTTAAAATTCTGCACATCATATTTGAAAATTCTCCAAAATTCTGCACATTTGATTTGTCAAAATAGCACAATAGAATCATGCCAGTTACAATTAGTTTGGTCATTTATTTCGAACTGTCTCCCAGTGAGTATGTCTGTAACAATATAGACCAACCAAAAGAAGAAGCTGGTCATTCTGTTTTGACAAATAGATTCCTTACGAGACGTGTTAGTACACAACTTTGTGTATTTCCTGCACCCGTCAGAAGCAGTGCAAAGGCTTGGGGGCGTCAGGGGTAACGGAGGAGCTGAGGGAGAGGGAAGGAGCCTGGAGGGTGCTGGGTGTGGGTGGGAGGTTTTTCTTTCGGGGGGGGGAAGAGGGGGAGGATTGTTAGGGAACTGGGAAGCCTCCCCCATGCAGACCCTGGCTGACGCCAAACCTCTCCCATTCAGTCAGGCACGTCTGCCCGTGTCCCTGCACCCCACATCCCCGTGGGTCTCTGCAGCCCCCCGTCCCCAGGCTCGGCACCGTCCCTGCCCACTAGCCATTCTGAACCCCAGTCTGTGACCCCCCCCCAGCAGCCCTGTGTGCCCCGCTGTGTCCTAACCTGGCTCCGCGGGCAGGGTGCTGTGATCAGCTCCACTTCGGGGGGACCCTGCACCACGGGGCATCGAATTTTGTATTTTCCCACATAAAATACATTTTGCCGAAGAAGTGCTACAGTTCCACAGTTTGCCCACCAGAGGCCGCTGTGGAGCTAGGACGCAGCATAGACTCCTAGACCTGGCGGGGACCTGGAGAGGTCCCTAGTCCAGTCCCCCGCGCTCACGGCACAACCCAGTATTATCTAGACCGTCCCTGACAGGTGTGTGTCCAACCTGCTCTTAAAAATCCCCAGTGATGGCGATTCCACAACCTCCCTAGGCAATTTATTCCAGTGCCTGACCACCCTGACAGTTAGGAAGTTTTTCCTAATGTCCCACTAAACCGCCCTGGCTGCAATTGAAACCCATTGCTGCTTGTTCTGTCCTCAGAGGTTAAGAACAGTTCTTCTCCCTCCTCCTTGTAACCCTTTACATATTTGAAACTGTTCTCATGTCCTCTCTCAGTCTTCTGTTCTCCAGACTAAACAAACCCAGTGTTTTCTATCTTCCCTCAGAGGTCATGTTTTCTAGACCTTTCATCATTTTTGTTGCTCTTCTCTGGAATTTTCTCCAATCTGTCCACATCTCTCCTGAAATGTGGCACACAGAACTGGACACAATACTCCAGTTGAAGCCTAATCAACAGGGAGTAGAGGAGAAGAATTACTTCTCATGTCTTGCTTACAACACTCCTGCTAATACTCCGAGAATGATGTTTGCTTTTTTTGCAACAGTGTTACACTGTTGACTCATATTTAGCTTGTGGTCCACTATGACCCCCAGATCCTTTTCCGCAGTACTCCTTCCTAGGCCGTCATTTCCCATTCTCTATGTGTGCAACTGATTGTTCCTTCCTAAGTGGAGTGTTTTGCATTTGTCCTTATTGAATTTCGTACTGTTTACTTCAGACAGTTTCTCCAGTTTGTCCAGATCATTTTGAATTATAATCCTTTTCTCCAAAACACTTGCAACCCCTCCCAGCTTGGTATCATCTGCAAACTTTATAAGTGTACTCTCTGTGCCACTATATAAATCACTGATGAAGATATTGGACAGAACCGGACCCAGAACCGATCCCTGCGGGACCCCACTTGTGATGCCCTTCCAGCATGAGTGTGAACCACTGATAACTACTCTCTGGGAACAGTTTTCGAACCAGTTCTGCACCCACCTTATAGTAGCTCCACCTAGGTTGCATTTCCCTTGTTTGTTTATGAGAAGGTCATGTAAGACAGTATCAAAAGCTTTACTAAAGTCAAGATATTTCATGTCTACCGCTTCCCCCCATCCACAAAACTTTCTTTGACAGGGTAACAAGCTATGAGGTTGGTTTGACACGCTTTGTTCTTGACAAATCCATGCTGGCTGTTACTTATCACCTTATTATCATTTAGGTGTTTGCAAATTGATTGCTTAATTATTTGCTCCATTATCTTTCCAGGTACAGAAGTTAAGCTGTCTGGTCTGTAATTCCCCAGATTGTCCTTATTTCCCTTTTTATAGATGGGCACTATATTTGCCGTTTTCCAGTCTTCTGGAATCTCTCCTGTCTTCTATGACTTCTCAAAGATAATTGCTAATGGATCGGATATCTCCTCAGTCAGTTCCTTGAGTATTCTAGGATGCATTTAATCAGGCCCTGGTGACTTGAACACATCTAACTTTTCCAAGTAATTTTTAACTTGTTCTTTCCTTATTTTTGCCTCTGATCCTACCTTATTTTCACTGACATTCACTACGTTAGACGTCCAATCGCCACCAACCTTCTTGGTGAAAACCGAAACAAAGAAGTCATTATGCACCTCTGCCATTTCCACATTTTCTGTTGTTATTTTCCCCCTCTCATTGAGTAACTGGCCGACCCTGTCCTTGATCTTCCTCTTGCTTCTAATGTATTTGTAGAATGTTCTCTTCTTACCCTTTATGTCTCTAGCTAGTTAAGTCTCGTTTTGTGCCTTGGCCTTTCTAGTTTTGTGCCTACAGACTTGTGTTGTTTGTTTATATTCATCCTTTGTAATTTGACCTAGTTTCCACTTTTTGTAGGACTCTTTTTTGAGTTTTAGATCATTGAAGATCTCCTGGGGAAGCCAGGGTGGTCTCTTGCCGTATTTCCTATCTTTCCTACGCAGCGGGATAGTTTGCTCTTGTGCCCTTAATAATGTCTTTTTGAAAAACTGCCAACTGTCTTCAATTGTTTTTCCCGTTAGACTTGCTTCCCATGGGATCTTCCCTACCAACTCCCTGAGTTTGCTAACGTCTGCCTTCTTGAGATCCACTGTCTTTATTCGCTGTTCTCCCTCCTGCCATTCCCTAGAATCTCTTGTTCCGTGGTCACTTGCACTCAAGCTGCCGTCCGCTTTCAAAGTCTCAGGAACGCTGCTGGCTCTTCTGGTGCCACAGCGCCCTCGGGGGGCAAAAGGCAGAACCGCAGCACTCTCAGGCAAAATGTGTTTTATGCAGGGAAAATACACAATGATGCGAGACAGAGGGATTCTGCATGTCCGCAGGTGCGCAGAATCCCCCCAGGAGCAGTTCTATTCCCCCCCACTCTAGGTCTCAGAGCTGCAAGGTGAAGTGGAGTCGAGGGACCAGAAGGTGGCGCTGCTGCTTCACAGCCTTCAGGATAAGACAGCTGAGGCCGATATGGAACGAGTGAACAGCAAGGTTTGGTCCTGGCTCAGGAGGGCGGGGAGTGGGGCTTTTCCCCTCTAGGGGGCACTGACTCCCATCCGGCCCCAGGGCCGGGACTGGCTGGCTCAGGGAGTGGGGAATGGCACCCCGGGGCGGGCACTGGCTGGCTCGGGAGGGCGGGGAATGGCACCCCGAGACAGCGACTGGCTGGCTCGGGGAGGGGCGGGGGGATGGCTCCCTGGGACGGGCACTAGCTGGCTCAGGGGGGTGGGGAATGGCACCCCGGGGAAGGCACTGGCTGGCTTGGGGTGGGGGCAATGGCACCCCAGGGCAGGCACTGGCTGGTATGGGGATGGGGAATGGCACCCCAGGGCGGGCGCTGGCTGTCTCCGGAGGGGTGGGGAATGGCAACCCGGGGTGGGCGCTGGCTGGGACTGGCGCTCTGCTCCCTTGCAGACGCTCCGGGCCGAGCTGTCTCACTGGGAGGACTCAGGGCAGCGTCTCCAGCGCCGGGCGGAAGCGGCCGAGGGTGCCTTGCGGGGTCTTGTGGAGACCGTGAGCAGGTACCGCTGGGGGGCGCTCTACAGACAAACAGGGGGACCTCTGGGGAGTAGAGGCCTTTCCCCTCTAGGGGGCGCCAGCTCCGATCTGGCCCCATCCAGGATTCCTAGCTCTGATCTTGTCCCCCCATTAGCGTGACCTTATAGCCGGCTGCTCCTGCCACACCCCTGCTACCCAGAATCCTTTGCTGCAGTGTTTTGGCTTGTGTGGACCATCAGCCCCTGGGGCTGGTGTGATTGAGGTCACGACCCCGGCTGTCCCCTCATCCTCCAGTTCTGGGGTCACAGGCCCAGCGGGTGGGACGCGAGGTGTGTGATTGGTCGGGGTGTGGAGGTCCTGCCCTCTGACCCTTGGTCTCATCCTGTCCGCAGGCTCCACCAGCAGGTTGGGGGGCAGGAGGCAGAGCTGAAGGCGGCCGCATCGAGCCTGGCAGGGCTGGGAAACCGAGTCACCTTCGCCGCCAAGAGAGTCGACACCATCCAAGGTGAGTGGGACGAACCAGAACAGTGAATCCAAACGATGGGCCCATCTTCGCTGGTGTCCCGCCTGCCGCAGGGCAAACCTATGGGCCCATCCAGCCCGGTGTCCTGGATCAGATCTTCCGTGGGTCTCAACAGGATACACGATCCCCCTTCACTTCCTGTCCCAAACTTTTGAGCAGAGTCACTGTGCGGCTGTTGCCCAGCCGCCCTGCCCCAGAGGTGGCTACATTTCAGCGCCAGGTGGCGATCCCCGTGCGGCACCCCTGTGGGGCTGTTCCCAGCCGCCCCGCCCTAGAGGTGGCTGCATCTCTGGGCCATAACTCTACATCTGTGCGGTTGCAGGGCTGGTGTCTCGTAAAGTGGCCCTGGCTCGACTGCAGAGAGACGAGCAGCCCAAGGCCGCTGGGTCGGAGAACGACGGGTGAGTCCTCTCCAGCCCCACCCCACCCCCGGGGACAGGCACCGGCTGATCGCACAGCACTTATAGGGGCGCCACGAGGGAGTGGGGTCTAGTGGTTAGAGCGGGAGGGGGCTGAGAGCCAGGACTCCTGGGTTCCATCCCCAGCTCTGGGAGGGGAGTGGGGTCCAGTGGTTAGAGCAGTGGGGGGCTGGGAGCCAGGACCCCTACAGGGGGCCGTCTGACTCTTTCGCTCCCCCCTTCCCTCCCAGCCCGTCCTACGAGGCTCTCCGGGCCGAGCTGGCCCTGCTGCACCAGGAGCGGGACCGTCTGGTGGCCGAGCTGAAGAAGGGGGCCCAGATCCTCGAGCAGCAGGTGGCCGAAGCCCGGGAGAAAGGTACGTGGGCCGGGTCGAGCTCGACGGCGGCCCCCGGTGGCACAGGTGGAACCGCACCCGACAGTCTTTCCCCACCGCTGGCTGGGGTGCCCGGCTGGGGTGCAGCCCCTCCTGGCCATAGCGGGGAGTGCCCAAGGTCCCGGCAGGTTAATAACAAACCGTCCCGTCTCCCATCTGGCCGCAGCGGAGCGGGAGCTGCGGGAGGCGACGCGGAGCCTGCAGGGGGCGCTGGAGCAGAAGGCGGAGGCGGAGCGGGAGCGGCGGCGGCAGCAGGGGCAGCTGGAGGGGGCGCAGCGGGAGCTGCAGGAGAGCCTGGAGGCGGCCGAGGGGCTGAGACGGGAGCTGGCTGGGCTGCGGCATGAATATGAGAGAGGTACGGGGGGAGGGAGGGCGGGCTGGGGGGGAGGGCATACTTCAGGGAGCGGGATGGGGGTCAGTGCGAGGTGCCGTGCTGCGTGGAGGGGGGCAGTGGGGGGTGCCATGTGGGGAGTGGGTCGGCAGGGGGCGCCATGCTGCGGGGAGTGGGGCGGGGGCACGGCGGGGGGCTGCGGGGAGCGGGGTGGGTGGCAGCAGGGGGCGCTGGGCTGCAGGGACTGGGGCGGGAGCAGTGGGGGGTGTCGGGGAGCAGGGCGGGGGCGACTGGGCTGTGGGGGGGGTGGAGGGGGGCTCAGCAGGGGGCACCGGGCTGTGGGGACCGGGGCGGGGGGAGCCAGGGAGCACCAGCAGGGGGCCCCGGGCTGTGGGGAGCAGTGGGGGTCAGCAGGGGGCGCTCTCCCCCGGCAATCAGAGCTAACCCCCTCGCCCCCCCTTCCCGCAGCCCTACAGGAGAAGGTGACGGAGGTGGAGGCCCGGCTGCGTCGGGATCTCTCGGAGCTGGAGCAGAGGCTTAACGAGGCCCGAAGGGAGCACACGAAGGCCGGTAAGAGATGCCCCCGCCAGCGCCCCTCAGTCCTGACCCCCAGCTAGCCCAGCCCCAGGCTCCCCCCGCTGCCCCCTCACCTGCCCTCTCCCCGCAGTGGTTGCCCTGCGTCAGGCCGAGCGCCAGGCGGCCCGGGACAAAGCCAGGAGCCAGGAGCTGGCGCGACTGCAGGAGGAAGCCAAGCGGGAGGCGACGGGCCGGCTGGGGGCGCGGCTCCAGGCGCTGGAGAGAGACAAGAACCTGCTGATGGTACGTGCTGGGTTGGGGGGTGCCCCTGTGGGAGCCCCCAGTGCCTAGCCGCAGCCCCTGCTGTCCCAGGCCTGGGCTCCCCCCCGGGCACCGCACCCACCCGCCTTCCTGACCCCGCCTCTCCCCCCAGGCCACCCTGCGGCAGGAAGGGCTCCTGGCCCAATACAAGCGGAACCGGCTGGCGGCCCAGCGGGACCCAGGGGAGCCAGGAGGGAGCGGGCAGCAGCCACCGCCGGGGAAAGGGGGAGCCCCGCCTCCCTCCAAAGGTACCGACCTGCTTCCAGCCCCCCGGCGGGATCTGACCCAGACACCTCCCCGCCCAGGCCATGGCCCACCCAGAGGCCCCCCACCCAAGTCCCTCCAGCCTGGGCGATGGCCCACCCAGAGTTTCCCTGCTGGGGCCCCCCTGCCTCCCCCTGCCAGGATCCCCACCCAGCCAGTATGGCCCCCTGACCCTCACCTGCTAAGCTCTCCCCCATACTAATCTCCCAGCCCCTCTCCCCATAGAGACCTTGGCTGCAGTGCTGGAGGACCTGCAGAGCCTCAGCACGGCCCTCCTGCGGGAGGAGGACGAGGAGACGCCGCCAGAGGAGGAAGGCAGCGCCGAGGATGAGGAGGGGCCGCCCTGATGGGGGGGGCGGGGAGCTGCCCCCCCCATCTGGCGGCTGGTTTTCATAGATGTGGAATAAAGATCGTTTGCATTAAACATGAGCACATTCTTGTGGCTGAGTCTGTCGTAGAACCCAGGAGTCCTGGCTCCCAGCCCTGCCCCCCCCCTCTAACCACTAGACCCCACTCCCCTCCCAGAGCCGGGGGAGAGAACCCAGGAGTCCTGGCTCCCACATTCCTTGTTTGCGCACATTCCTGTGGATTTGTCACCCCCCTCCCCCCCGTCACAGGTGCTGTTAATTACCTATGGTTCTGATTGAGCAGCCCCCTGCTGTTGCCTTGACCCCTTTTGCCCCCTAGCTGTTGGGACACACCCCATCTCCCACCCCCACCCGTGCTACCCAGTGGGGGCAGGGCCGATGTTAGGCCAGGGCTCCCCACATGTCACAAGGGGTCACGGGCTGAGTGTCGCCCGGCTGGTCTCGCCATGAAGATACGTGGGGTCGCCCCCCCAAAGTTAGCGCTGGGGCCGTGTGGGGGGGGAGACGCCTGAGCCCAGGGCTCCCTGCAGGCTAGGCCTGGGCGCTGGATCGGTGCCACTGGGCCCCTGCCACTTCCCCCAGCCCAGCTGCTCTCCAACGACCCCCCCACTGTTTCCTTTGCTGTGGGTCAGGTTCCTGCCCCCCCCCCCATTTCCTATAACTCCCTCCACCCGCCCCTGCAAAAACCTGGACCTCTACCCCTCTTGGCCCCTCCCCTCTCAGCCCTCCCCTCACCTGAACCCCTCCCAGCTCCTTCCCTCTCAGCCGTTCCCCTCCCTGAGCCCCGCCCCTCCCAGCTCCTTCCCTCTCAGCCCTTCCCCTCCCTGAGCCCCTCCCCTCCCAGCTCCTCCCCTCTCAGCCCTTCCCCGCCCCTCACCTGAGCCCCTCCCCTCCCAGCTCCTCCTCTCTCAGCCGTTCCCCTCCCTGAGCCCCTCCCCTCCCAGCTCCTCCCTTCTCAGCCCCTCCCCTCCCTGAGCCCCGCCCCTCCCAGCTCCTTCCCTCTCAGCCCTTCCCCGCCCCTCACCTGAGCCCCTCCCCTCCCAGCTCCTTCCCTCTCAGCCGTGCCCCTCCCCTCCCAGCTCCTCCCTTCTCAGCCCCTCCCCTCCCTGAGCCCCGCCCCTCCCAGCTCCTTCCCCGCCCCTCACCTGAGCCCCTCCCCTCCCAGCTCCTCCCCTCTCAGCCCTTCCCCGCCCCTCACCTGAGCCCCTCCCCTCCCAGCTCCTCTCCACTCAGCCCTTCCCCGCCCCTCACCTGAGCCCCTCCCCTCCCAGCTCCTTCCCTCTCAGCCGTGCCCCTCCCCTCCCAGCTCCTCCCTTCTCAGCCCCTCCCCTCCCTGAGCCCCGCCCCTCCCAGCTCCTTCCCTGCCCCTCACCTGAGCCCCTCCCCTCCCAGCCCCTCCCCTCTCAGCCCTTCCCCGCCCCTCACCTGAGCCCCTCCCCTCCCAGCTCCTCCCCTCTCAGCCCTTCCCCGCCCCTCACCTGAGCCCCTCCCCTCCCAGCTCCTTCCCTCTCAGCCCTTCCCCGCCCCTCACCTGAGCCCCTCCCCTCCCAGCTCCTTCCCTCTCAGCCCTTCCCCGCCCCTCACCTGAGCCCCTCCCCTCCCAGCTCCTCCCCTCTCAGCCCTTCCCCGCCCCTCACCTGAGCCCCTCCCCTCCCAGCTCCTTCCCTCTCAGCCGTGCCCCTCCCCTCCCAGCTCCTCCCTTCTCAGCCCCTCCCCTCCCTGAGCCCCTCCCCTCCCAGCTCCTCCCTTCTCAGCCCTTCCCCGCCCCTCCCCTGAGCCCCTCCCCTCCCAGCTCCTCCCTTCTCAGCCCCGCCCCTCCCCTCCCACCTTCCCTCTTAGCCCCTCCTCTCCCTGGGCCCCTCACCTGAGCTCCGCCTCTTCCCCCCTAGCTCCTCCCCCCTCGGGTCCCTGCCCGCATGCGCATGCGCATCCCCCACCCCAGGTTCGCCCCTCCTTCCGCGACCGTTGAGGCGCTCACGCTCCGGCCCCGCCCCACTCCTGTCAATTTCGGCCAATCAGCAGTCGCCCGCCGGCCCGCTCCCCACGTGACTCCGTGGTCCTGGCCAATCAGGGAGCGGTCGCCCAGGCCAAAGCCAATGGGTAGGAGCGGCCGCGCCCACGCGTCCCGGCTCGGCCAATCAGCGGGCGACGCCCCAGGCAGCGCGCGTCGAACGGGAGCCCGGGCAGCCGCTGTGTCCGGCGGACGCTCAGCGCCGGGCCGAGACAAGGGGAGGGGGAAACTGGGGTCCCAGAGCTACGTCACCGGGGGGACCCCGTTACCAAGGAGAGCGGGGGTCCGGAGCTACGTTACCGGGGGGACCCTGTTACCAAGGAGCCCGGGAGCCCGGAGCAGCGTCACTGCGGGGACCTGGTTACCAAGGAGACCGGGGGTCCGGAGCTACGTCACCGCGGGGACCCGGTTACCAAGGAGACCGGGGGTCCGGAGCTACGTCATCGGGGGGGACCCTGTTGCCAAGGAGCCCGGGGGCCCGGAGCAGCGTCACTGCGGGGACCCCGTTACCAGCAAGGCCTGGGTTCTAGAGCCGTGTTGCCAAGGCGACCGGGGGACGTGCCCGCCAGCCTCGCTGCCCTGCGGGCCGGGGGGCTGTAGCGCTGCGTTGCTAGGAGACCAGGGTCCGGAGTCCCGAGCAGGAGGGGTCGGGGTGCTAGAGCTGCGCAGCAGGTTGCCATGCCGACCAGGGTGTTCGTTCTAGAGCAGCGTTGCCAAGAGACGCGCTGTTCTGGAGCCGCTTTCCGATGGGGGGGGTTCTAGACCGGCGTTCGTAAGAGGCTCTCGATCCTGAGGGCAGAGCTAGAGACACCGGGGGGGCGGTTCTGGAGCTCTGTCAGCAAGAGGGGGATCTAGAACCGCAGAGGGGCGGTGGGTCTGGAGCTGGGAAAGGGCCCTGCCGGGCTCCAGAACTGCGTTGCAGAGGAAGGCAAAGGGGATCCAGAGCTGGGGAAAGGGGAGGCCTCCAAGCCCCCCATGCTTTGGCTCCCCTGAGCCCACGGGGGGGCTGGTAGCGGGGTCCCCCCACCCCCTGCAGGGAGCCAGTGCACTTTAGCAGCAGCCAGGGCAGGGAGACGATGCCGTGAGCTGTTGTGTCGTCAGCTAGATAACGAGGGAGGTAACGGGAGGGAATTAATCCCCCCACACACACACACACACACCCAGGGCAGGAGAGGTTGGGGCAGGTGTAGGCCCGCAGCAGGAGCTGGGTAAATTTCCAGCCACTGCTACCATGAGTTGCTCCTGTCTCAGCCACTAAACTTCTCAGAGAAGAATAGAACCCAGGAGTCCTGGCTCCAAGCCCCCCCGTTCTAACCCACTATACCACACCCCCTCCCAGAGCTGGGATAGAACCCAGGAGTCCTGATTCCCAGCACCCCCTCCCCAATGCTGGGGAGGGGGAGCCAGCCATGCCATCTGAGGCCCTGCCCTGCTTCCAGCTGCTGCGGATGGGCCCAGCCTGTCCGGGGGATGACCCGAACCGGGACCTGCACACCTTCCGGCCAGCTGGGCCGCACTGCACCTACCGGCTGGGGCGCCGGGCCGAAGTCTGCGACGTCCCCCTGGTGTCAGAGCGCAACCCGGGGCTGGTGTCCCGCATCCACGCCGAGATCCACGCCGAGAGGGACCCACACAGCACCGCCGGGGAGTGGCGGGTCTGCCTGGTGGACTGCAGCACCCATGGTGAGGGCTGGGGGGCGCTGTGCTGGGGGGAGCGGGGCGGGAGCTCAGCAGGGGCGCTCTGCCCTGGCACTCGGCGCTGGCTCATGCCTTAACACCATTGCTCTGGATCCCCGCCCGGTTAATTCCTTCCTCTGCACTTCGCATCGGAGACAATTCCCTTTTCACTTCCTGTTTAAAGACTCGCCCAGGGTCACTAGCCGCTGAGCCTCACCCCAGAGGCAGCTGCATTTCAGCCCCAGGCCAGTCATCCCAGTGCAGGGTCCCTGGGTGGCCACTAATCATGTCCCACCCCAGAGGTGGCTGCATGTCAGTGGCGACTGAAAAGATCCCGGAGGGTAAGTTATCACACACACAACCAATCCTCCCTCCCTCTGTGTTCTCCCGTGGACACCCCTCTGTCTAAGGCAGCGGTTCTCGGCTTGCAGGCCGCATGCAGCCCAGTTAGCACACAGCTGTGTGCTAATGGCTGCCGGGCCGTGCGGCTGCCCAGTGCACCAGGGTCCTGGCTGCCCGGCGCGATGTGTTGGGGTCGCCAGCTGGCTCCATGGGGCCCGGGGCTGCCGCCCAGCCCTACAGAGTCCGGGGTCAGTGATGGGGCTGTCACCCGGCCCCGCACAACAGGGTCTGGGGTCCCTGCCACCCTGCCCAGGACTCCACTCCTGGGCCCACTCTGAGGAGCAGTCTCTGGGCGGGAGGCACTGGGCATAGGGTCTGTGTGTGGGGGGGGGGGGGTCGGGGAGAGGGGGGCGTTGTGGTTCTCAACCTGTGGACCAGGTAACACGTTGTGGGCTGCATATGCGGCCCACGATGATAAATAGTTTAGACCCACTGGTCTAAGGTATCTGCCTGTCTGTCCCTCACCCCCATACTCCTCTTTCTGCCTGTCTATCAAGCTATCCCTCCCCATACACATCTACCTGTCTCTCTGTCTATCCCCCTACACACCTACCTATCTGTCTGTCTGTCCCCATACACGTCTGTCTGTCTATCATCTATCCATCTCCATACACACCTGTCTCTCTCCATCCCTATCCACGTCTGCCTATCTGTCTGTTCATCCCCATACACACCTATGTGTCTGTCTGTCCCCATACACGCCTGTCTATCTATCCATCCCCATATACCCCATCTCTCTAATCTCTCTCCCCCAATATCTATCATCTCTCCATCTAGTTCTACCTCTATTCGTTTAATTAAAATTAAAAAACCCTGGAAATTCCCTGACCCAAAGCTCTGCGCATGTCGCCCCTGTGAGCCCGGCAGTTCCCATGAGAAGGACTCGCTCCCCTGTGGCCACTAGCCCATCACCAAGTGTGCCAGGGACCCCTGGCCTCCCCCTTCACCCCGCTCTCTCCTTCCCATCTCCGCCAGGCACCTACGTCAACGCGGTGCGGGTGCCCCGGGGCCGGCGCCTGGAGCTGAGCGACGGAGACCTGGTCACCTTCGGCCACCCGGACCCTGTGCCCGAGGGCTGCGCCCTGGCCCCCCCGCCTGACGACTCGGAGTTCTGCTTCCTCTTCCAGAAGGTGCGGGTGCAGCCCCAGGATTTCGCCGCCATCACGACCCCCAAGGCTCCCTGGCCGCTCCCCTGCGGCTTCAAACCCGTGCTGCCTGGCGGCAACCATCGCATCCGCCCACTAGCCCGGCCCGCGGGGCCCTCTCGCCCTTCCCGCCCCAAGGCCACCCTGATCCTCAGCTCCATCGGCAGCCTCAGCAAGCTCAAGCCACAGCCACTGACTTTCACCCTGAACCGGGGTCCAAGGTCGGAGCCTCCCTCCCGGCCCGGGGCCTCCAGGAGCCGTCGGAAGTCGGCCCACACGCTGCTCCCCGAGCTGGAGGACGAGGTGACCCGGCTGGACGAGGAGCCGTGGGCTTGTGAGCCAGACAGATACAGCTGCCAAAGCCCGCTGCGGAAGGCGCCGGAGGGGGCAGGGAGCGGCAGGGCGCAGCCGGATGCGCGACTGAAGGTCCAGGTCACGCCAAGCGGGTGAGTCGAATTGGTGTCCCAGCATGCTCTGTGGAGGGGGCAGGATCATAGCACCTACATCTCGCCCGAAAGGGCTGGAGATTGCCCTGCTACCCTCAGCTGTCATCGTCTGCCCTGTGTTATACTTGGCACTGCCCACGGTGCTCTGCCCCAGAACTGGGCGCACAAAAGGCTCTAAACTCACAGTAAGGTGTGGGGGGCCCCAGCCTGGCACTGGGACCTCCCAGAGGCCAGCGTGGGTGAAGGGGGAGCCGTCGGGTTTAGCACTGAGGCAGCAATTGGTTTGTAGGGTCCTGTGATACATGAGGGGCTAGTGAGCCAGCCAGTGGAACCAGCCAGTGTCTCCTAGAGGGGAAAGGCCCCACCTGACCCACCCTGTCCCTTGCCCTGGGTCCAGATCAGCGCCAGCATCCCCGAGAGGGGAGAGGCCCCGGGCCCCATTCTCTGCCCCCCTGAGTCAGCCAGTCCCCGGCCTGGGGCTGGATCGGAGCCGGTGCCCCCTAGATGGGGAGGCCCAGCGTCACTCACCTCTCCCGTCCCGTTGCAGGAAGCGGCGGGGGGCGGCCGCGGAAGCACCCGCTGCGTGACACCTGCCAGGTGTTCTCGCAGACGCTGCTGGCTGCGGAGCCCTGCGCGGCCCCACGCTGCCGCCTGCCCCAGGACGAGACGGTGCAGTGGGTGCAGTGCGACGGCTGCGACGCCTGGTTCCACGTGGCCTGCGTGGGCTGCAGCTACAGCGCCGTCCAGGAGGCCGACTTCCGCTGCGGGGGCTGCCGCACGTAGCCGCGGGGCAGGGGAGCACGGGGCGGCCAGGAGACTGGAGACGGTGCAAGATGGGCAGGGAGTGGTGACACCGGGCCTGGCGATTGTGTGCGCACGGACAGTGACTGATGACACCGGGCCTGGCGATTGTGTGCGCGCACGGGCAGTAACTGGTGACACCGGACCTGGCGATTGTGTGTGCGCACGGACAGTGACTGGTGACACCGGACCTGGCGATTGTGTGCGCGCACGGGCAGTGACTGGTGACACCGGGCCTGGCGATTGTGCGCGCACGGGCAGGGAGTGGTGACACCGGGCCTGGCGATTGTGTGCGCGCACGGACAGTGACTGGTGACACCGGGCCTGGCGATTGTGCGCGCACGGGCAGGGAGTGGTGACACCGGGCCTGGCGATTGTGTGCGCACGGACAGTGACTGATGACACCGGGCCTGGCGATTGTGTGCGCGCATGGGCAGGGACTGGTGACACCGGGCCTGGCGATTGTGTGCGCGCACGGGCAGGGAGTGGTGACACCGGGCCTGGCGATTGTGTGCGCGCACGGGCAGGGAGTGGTGACACCGGGCCTGGCGATTGTGTGCGCGCACGGGCAGTGACTGGTGACACCGGGCCTGGCGATTGTGCGCGCACGGGCAGTGACTGGTGACACCGGGCCTGGCGATTGTGCGCGCACGGGCAGTGACTGGTGACACCGGGCCTGGCGATTGTGTGCGCGCACGGGCAGGGAGTGGTGACACCGGGCCTGGCGATTGTGTGCGCGCACGGGCAGGGAGTGGTGACACCGGGCCTGGCGATTGTGTGCGCGCACGGGCAGGGAGTGGTGACACCGGGCCTGGCGATTGTGTGCGCGCACGGGCAGTGACTGGTGACACCGGGCCTGGCGATTGTGTGCGCGCACGGGCAGTGACTGGTGACACCGGGCCTGGCGATTGTGTGTGCGCACGGGCAGTGACTGGTGACACCGGGCCTGGCGATTGTGTGCGCGCACGGGCAGTGACTGGTGACACCGGGCCTGGCGATTGTGTGCGCGCACGGACAGTGACTGATGACACCGGGCCTGGCGATTGTGTGTGCGCACGGACAGTGACTGATGACACCGGGCCTGGCGATTGTGTGTGCGCACGGACAGTGACTGATGACACCGGGCCTGGCGATTGTGCGCGCACGGGCAGTGACTGGTGACACCGGGCCTGGCGATTGTGTGCGCACGGGCAGTGACTGGTGACACCGGGCCTGGCGATTGTGCGCGCACGGGCAGTGACTGGTGACACCGGGCCTGGCGATTGTGTGCGCGCACGGGCAGTGACTGGTGACACCGGGCCTGGCGATTGTGTGCGCGCACGGGCAGTGACTGGTGACACCGGGCCTGGCGATTGTGTGCGCGCACGGGCAGTGACTGGTGACACCGGGCCTGGCGATTGTGTGTGCGCACGGACAGTGACTGGTGACACCGGGCCTGGCGATTGTGTGCGCGCACGGACAGTGACTGATGACACCGGGCCTGGCGATTGTGTGCGCGCACGGGCAGTGACTGGTGACACCGGGCCTGGCGATTGTGTGCGCGCACGGGCAGTGACTGGTGACACCGGGCCAGGCGATTGTGTGCGCGCACGGGCAGGGAGTGGTGACACCGGGCCTGGCGATTGTGTGTGCGCACGGGCAGTGACTGGTGACACCGGGCCTGGCGATTGTGTGCGCGCACGGGCAGTGACTGGTGACACCGGGCCTGGCGATTGTGTGCGCACGGACAGTGACTGATGACACCGGGCCTGGCGATTGTGTGCGCACGGGCAGTGACTGGTGACACCGGGCCTGGCGATTGTGTGCGCGCACGGGCAGTGACTGGTGACACCGGGCCTGGCGATTGTGTGCGCGCACGGGCAGTGACTGGTGACACCGGGCCTGGCGATTGTGTGCGCGCACGGGCAGTGACTGGTGACACCGGGCCTGGCGATTGTGTGCGCGCACGGGCAGTGACTGGTGACACCGGGCCTGGCGATTGTGTGCGCGCACGGGCAGTGACTGGTGACACCGGGCCTGGCGATTGTGTGCGCGCACGGGCAGTGACTGGTGACACCGGGCCTGGCGATTGTGTGCGCACGGGCAGTGACTGGTGACACCGGGCCTGGCGATTGTGTGTGCGCACGGGCAGGGAGTGGTGACACCGGGCCTGGCGATTGTGTGTGCGCACGGGCAGGGAGTGGTGACACCGGGCCTGGCGATTGTGTGTGCGCACGGGCAGTGACTGGTGACACCGGGCCTGGCGATTGTGTGTGCGCACGGGCAGTGACTGGTGACACCGGGCCTGGCGATTGTGTGTGCGCACGGGCAGGGAGTGGTGACACCGGGCCTGGCGATTGTGTGCGCGCACGGGCAGGGAGTGGTGACACCGGGCCTGGCGATTGTGTGCGCGCACGGGCAGGGAGTGGTGACACCGGGCCTGGCGATTGTGCGCGCACGGGCAGGGAGTGGTGACACCGGGCCTGGCGATTGTGTGCGCGCACGGGCAGTGACTGGTGAAACATGACACCTTAGAAGGGACTGGTGAAATCGTGGGAGACAAGCAATGACTGGTGAAATGTGCCAGGCGATTGTGCGTGCCCAGCGGCTAGTGCCACCGTGCCAGCCAAGTGGGGACTGGGTGAAAACAGCCGAGGAGCCTGAAGCAAGAAACGTAAGCCGGGCACGTGGCTGGCGATGGAAACAAGAGATGCCCGACTCGTGACTTGTGCAAAAGTGCCAAGACGATTGTGCAAACCTGGGAGCCGAGCACATCCCTCTGGGCTGGGATTTCTGTTCCCCTACAGGGAATGGGACATGGGGCACCGGCTCCACAATCCAGCCCCAGCGCACGTGAGCTGTGGCTTGTGAAAATGTGCCCGGTGGGCTGAGAGCCAATGGAGGGCCGATGCCTGAGCAGTGCCTCACACTAACCGGGCTGGGCTTTCGCTCCCAATCAGGCCGGGCGTTGGCCCGGTGCCTCCTCAGAGCATTTGGCGCTCGTGCGCAGCATGGACATCGACGCAGCGGCTCGCAGAGGCCACACGCGGCCCTCGTGACAAACAAGGCAGCTGTGCAGCCTCGCACGAGGAGGTGACCTGGCCGTTTCCACGCCCACGAGGGCTCCAGGAGGGCATCCAACCCCCGTGCGATTGATTCATCTGCCAGCCTTTACACCCCATTCCCTTCCTTCTTTCCGTAGCAGCCGCTTCTCCCTGCGCCTGGATTTCCCCGTGCGAATACACCCAGTCGTCATGGCCTCCCACGGAGCCGCTTCCCCGCTCCCTTCTTCCTTCCAGGGGAGGGGAGACGA